>NW_009719887.1:0-99877 GCF_000703405.1 Apaloderma vittatum
ATTTCTTAATGCACCCCAGGATCCCATTGGCCCTCTTGGCCACAAGGGCACACTTCTGTGCCATGGACAACTTACTGTCCACTAGGACTCCAAGGTCTTTCTCCATGGGGCTGCTTTCCATCAGGACGTCCCCTAATCTGTACTGGTGCCTGGTGTTTTTCCTCCCTAGATGCAGGACTCTACACTTGTCCTTATTGAACTTCATGAGGTTTCCCTTTGCCCAGCTCTCCAGCCTGTTCAGAACTCGTTGGATGGCAGCACAGCCCTACTGTGTGTCAGCCACCCCTCTCCGCTTCGTATCATCAGCGAACATGCCGAGGGAGCACTTTATCTCCTCATCCAGGTCGTTGATGAAGCTATTGAACAAAATTAGACCCAGCACTGATCCCTGGGTAACACTGCTGGCCACAGGCCTCCAACTTGACTCTGTGCCACTGATCACAACCCTCTGAACTCTGTTGCTGAGCCAGTTCTCAATGCATCTCACAGTGCAATCATCTATCCCACATTCCTTGAATTTACCTACAAGGATGTTACGGGGGACAGTATCGAAAGCCTTGCTGAAGTCAAGGTATATGACATCCACTGCTCTCCCTTCACTGACCCATTTGGCCATGCCTTTGTAGAGGGATATCAGATTAGTCAGGCAAGACTTCCCCTTGGCAAATCCATGCTGGCTACCCCTGACAAACTTCTTTTCTTCCAGTTGATTAGATGGCCTTCAGAATGAGCCGCTTCATCATCTTTCCAGGGATGGAGGTGAGGCTGACCAGCCTGTAGTTGCCAGGGTCCTCCTTCTTGCCCTTTCTGAAGACTGGAGTGACATTGGTTTTCTTCTGGTCCTCAGGCACCTCTCCCATTCTCCATGATTTTTCAAAAATGAGGGACAGGGGCTCAGCAACAACCTCAGTCAGCTCTCTCAGCACACGTGGATGCACCCCATCGGGGCCCATGGATATGTGTCTTTTCAGTTTTTGCAACAGTTGCCTAACCAAATCCTCACTGACCAGCTGAGAGTAATCCTCACTCCAGTTTTGCTCCCTTACTTCCAGTGACTGGAATTCCTCGTGGCTGGCCTTAGGAGTGAAGACTGGGGCAAAGGAGGCATTCAGTAATTCTGCCATCTCTGCATCCTCTGTTATTATATCTCCAGCCTCATTTAGCAGCAGACCCACTTTTCCCCTAATCTTCCTTTTCTCATTCATGTATTTGAAGAAATTTTTCTTGTTTTCTTTCACTTCCTTAGCCAGACTACATTCCAAGAGAGCCTTGGCCTTTCTTGTTGATTCTCTACATACTTTGGCCGCATTTCTATAATCTTCCCAGTTAACCAGACTCTTTTTCTACTTACTGTAAATTTCCCCCTTCCATTTGAGTTTTTCCAGGAGCTCCTTGCCTAACCATGCAGGTCTCCTGCCTCCTCTACTTGATTTTCTTTTTGAGGGAATGCATTTATCTTGAACCCAGTGTAGGTAAAGCCTGAATGTTGATCAGCTCTCTCATGTCCCTCTACTTTCTAGAATCCTAGCCCATGGGATACTTCTAAGTATATCTCTGAAGAGGACAAAGTTAGCCCTCTTGAAGTCCAGGGCAGAACTTTTGCTTGCTACCTCTTTTCCTTTCCTAACAATACTAAACTTCAACATATCACGATCACTACAGCCAAGATTGCCTCCAACCTTAACATCCATGATCAGACCTTCTTTGTTTGTTAATACAAGTTCCAGCATCACACCTTTCCTCCTTGGTTGTTCAACCATCTGCAGCAGAAAGTTATCATCAATACACTGCATGAACCTTTTGGACTGATTATGTTTAGCTGTGTAATCCTTCCAATTCCAAGTCACCCACAAGCACCAGGGCACGTGATCTTGAGGCTACTTCCAGCTGCCTGTAGAAGGCCTCATCAGCAACTTCTTCTTGGTTAGGTGGTCTGTAGTAGACATCCAAAACAATATCTCCCATGTTTGTATGTCCCTTAATTTTTACTCCTAAGCTCTCAACACTCTCACCCTCTCCCATTGGGTTAAAGTCAATGCATTCTAGTTGCTTTCACATAGAGAGCAACTCCTTCACCACACCTTATCAGTCTATCTTTCCCAAAAAAGCGCATAGCCATCCATTACCATATTCAAGTCATGTGAGCTATCCTACCACATCTCTGTAATCGCAATGAGATCATTGCTCTTTGACTGCACCCAGATTTCAAGCTTGCCCTGTTTATTCCCCATGCTTCTTGCACTGGTATACAGACACTTTAGAGACTTAATTGAGAAGTGTCTGTTACTTTTGCTCATGCTGTGTGCGTCTGTGTGGGCGCACTTAATTAATCAGGTTTGGATTCCTTCACATCTATTATTTCACAATGCTGTAAATATCTGAATGCTGATGCTGAAGCATGTCTTAAAACCTGATTTTTTAAAGGAAGGAAAACAGTGAGGAAAAACCATCCTAATTTTTATCTGTAAAGAAGCAAACCTTGTACAATAATTTTTATTCTTCAGGTCTTTAAACAGTAATACAAGTCTAACTATAAAAACTACACTAATTATTTTAAAATCTATGAGCACAGTAGCTTATGAAAATTATTTCACTCATAAGCCTTCTTTTTAACATTTTGTGAGTAATTTTTATAGCATTAATTTTGTTAAGGCACCTATATATCAGGTTTTCCAACCACTGCTACTGAAAACAGATCAGACTTCAGAAAAACTAGCTTACTTAAGAGAAACTCCTCTCACATACCAGAATCTAAAATATCCAAGAAACTTCTGTTTCTTTTCTGCATTGACACACACTACTTTGTGAATGGTGAATTCTCTGTTGCCTGGATCAGCTCCAAGTGCCCACTTTCATCTACTTTTTATTATGGTACCAAAACTGTTAAAGTTAGGATCTCAATGTGTTGTTTATCTATGCTACATTGCTAATATTTCTGTTTGTTTAACTTCTGGAGATAAAAAGGGAAGGGAATAAAAATATTGATAAAGAATGCAGTGTTTTAACTTTAATTTCAAATTCAGAAAGAAAATATACAAAGAGGACTGAGAGACAGTGACATAAAAATTCTTTCCTTATATACAGATATTCCAGTATATTTGCAAACAAATTACAATATTTTGAAAAGCAAATATATATATATGTATATTCTAGTATAGCTGTCTGTCTGAAAACATAGATGTTGTGAGCAATTTTACACGCAAGTATATGCAGTGTCATTGATTAATGTACCTCCAGAAGAGTATTTCCTAAATAATTGTACATTAATATGATAACTGTAACATGATAACTGTAACTAGACTTTGATTACCAAAGCTCTCAGGGACTTCAAGTCTCCTCACAGCCAGGTTGATATTGATAGCTAAAAATCAAAATAAATTATATTCTGTCAGTCCCTGAGAAACTGCTTTGCACTATAAGGGTCCAAGACCCTGTGGAGCATCTGGATAAGATTTAATACTTTGTTAGAGCCAGGAAATGTTTGTGTTTGCAAAAAACTTTTAAAGAATCCTTTATTAATTAAACTAAGGATTAGCATTTTTGACTTGTATAAACAGAGAAATAGATTTCTCAAATCTAGTTATTCAGTAAGCAAAATATTGTAGGCTCATGGTTCTTCCCTTCTCACAGTTCCATCAGCAAAGTACTGGGGACTGTTATGACACTATTTTGAGTCATATTTTCCCTTCCCTAAGTTACAGAGACTAACAGGCTCTGTAACAACAAAGCCCAAATCTGCAACAGATGCTTTCAAAGCTACATCAGGAATATTGGAATTAAAAGATATTCCAAGCACAGGTGATAGATTAGTAATTTTCTAAGAGTTACCTCTAATTTTGGGAATCTAGTTTTAGATAGTAAGGTGGCTTTATGGACTGTAATCATAATACATAATCCTGAAGTTTGCAGCACAATTAATGACAAAATAATAGAAAAAAGATGAGTAAAAGTAAAGAACAAAAAAAAAAGTCTCCTAGAATTCATATATAACTTCATCACCATATGAACATACAGCTCTTTGATGGTGTTTGCCAACAAAATTTTACCATCTTCATTATATCACAATGGATGGCTAATACATTAAGAGTACTTACATAAAAAGCAGATTGTTACGGCATATGGTAATAGTATTTAGTCTTAGTTTCCATGAAGAACAGAGAGCTACAGTTTCAGCTGGCACAAACTGGATCAAGTTGTATGATGTTGACCAGGATGAAACTGTGTTTGGCTTTCCAAGGTAAATAGCTGTCTTCAAAACATGAAACCATCCATTGAAATGCAAAGCACGCTTACATGAAGTCAGACATCACATTGAGGTCTACTACTAAGGATTCACCAGAGCCTCTGGCCACAGATAAGCACTACTAAATGCAGACTAATTCTTGACAGAAGGTAAACATAACCTATAGACAGAGTAACTGGCAAGTAGGTTTCAGCTAAAAGCGTGAATTAATTAGGAACTCCCTAATGACTGACCAGTATGATACACTTATGTTAAAAAATTGAAATTCAAAGACTTTCAGGCATCTTATTATTTACAAGTTGAATTTCTCCAGCACATATGTTATAGTATTTTACAACAGACTAAAGAAAAAATTGTGTATCAGATTCAGAAAGCTACATTTGACTCTTCAGCTGATATTTTGACTCTTCAGCTTTTAACTTTTTATAGCTTAGGAGGGGAATCATTATGCTTCAAACTTATCAATCTCAATGCATCTTCAGGTTACATTGCCCAGATCACAAATAGATATCTTCTTCATAGAACACAGATAATTCATTGATGTTCAAGGCCAGAATATTGCTTATATCAACAAATATGATAGATAAAAAGAAAAATTATTAAATTAAATTAAATTAAATAGCATTTACTGGATTCACTTAAAAAGAAAATGCCTTAAACCGATTTCAAGGTATTTGCAAATCAAATACAATAACACTTTGAAAAGCAAAACACCTGAGTCTTTCCCAGGACATGGAATCAAACACAAATATATTGCCTCCAGAGTAAGTGGGAGTTTTTATATCTATTTTTTTCCTTCTTGATTTTAGCAAACTTACAGAAACATCTGAGGAAAGTGTCCTGTTCAATTCCTAACAGCAATAATCATTAGAAATTTCTTGAGTCGAAATTTCCTTAGGAGAATTCTGGATGAGAGACAGTTCTCAGACTCCTCGCAGTACAATGTGAACTACATGAAAATATAAGCTATTCCATGTTATTCCATATAATTCTAGTAAAAAGTTTTAATTGGTAGTATTTTTATCTGTGAAAATAACTTGATTAAGCTTTGTATGTGTATATGTGCATAAATATGGGTTAGCAGTTGCTCAAGGTGACATCTGCTATGAATCCTCAACTATGGCATAATATACAGATCACATTTTACCTTATTCCAAATTTATTTATGCCTCTTATACATTTTAATACCATTTACAAATCTGGATAATCAAATAGATTTTGTTTACACTTTTCTTCCTCCACACAAACTGGGGTTATTGTACTGTATTTTCAATCCCTGTATATACAGAGCTTTGCTGATTTTCAATAGATTCCAGTGCAAGCTCAGAATAAAAGGACTTACAATATAATATTTTTGCTGGCACATTTCAAGAACACCTTGTCCTCTAATTATTTTCCAAGATCAAGATGGTAACAAAATGTATATCTGATTAGCTCGTAAAATAATATTACAAATCAGAGTTACTCCCTTTACATATGCAACCTCATTTATTGCATAAGAGAAGACTTGGGTTTATAAAGCGGAGAAATTAAGCTTTGTTTCCTGAATGTGCACCACTGAAAGGGCAAGATCAGGCATGAAAATATTTGATATTTTTTCTGAAGTGTTTTCTTATGATTGTGCCACTTTTCTGCTTTTTATTCTTCAGTATGGCTACATAAGGCCAATACTTCTTGATGTATTAATCTGAAACACACTAAAAATGCTTAAAAACATCAGAAATGTTTTTGGTTATACCACACAACTCTTGTAACGGTTCTGCAGGAGTAAAAGCAAAATACCGTGTGAATGTCAGCTCAGAATGAAGATGGCTGCTCAGCTGCTGTGGAAATCATAGTGGCACCATGGGATTCAGTAGAGCATTGCCTGTTGACACTGCTTTGCCCTCCTCTGAGTAAGGATCTGGCCCTGAGATTATAACTGCATAAGGATCAGAAGACCAAGAACTAAAGATTCAGAATCAACAAACTTTCTGTGGTGCCTTTTCTAAATACATTTAAGTCTGTCCAAACCTTCATCATTGAAAGCAACATATCCTGTGTAGTGATCCTCCTCTATCTTCATGTTCTCTCTGGGGCAAATATTCTGGGATGACAGTGATAACAACAGAACCATAGAATCATACAGAGGCTTTAAAAACATATCACTGAAAGAGATTATCTGAGATAGGAGGCAATTTAATGGCACAGAGAAGAATTTAAGGACATTGTAAGCTTTCCAGTAGTATCACCGGTATGCGCCCTGTCACGTGATAAGTATAGGATACTCAGCCTTTCCACATGGGTGGCATGTACTCTGTCCCGTGTGGGACAGTCCGTTCTGTGGCCTGTAGATCTGAGTCCTTTTCAAGGACATATTACACAACACTGTACTTGTCATTACGTGTGAAGATCTAAAGCTATTTTTATAAAACATAATGTAAAGGAAAAAACGTCCTGTAATTATCTATTGTAGCGCTTTTTGTAAAGGTAGACATGATGACCCAAATAATTATAGCCTGGCTAGCTGAACTTCTGTGCTGGGCAAAGTCACAGAAAAGCTGATGCAACATAAAAGTATTATAGAATTAAAGGATGATAGCATAATTAGTACTAATCAGCACAGTTTTATGGAAAACAGATCTTGTCAAAACTTCTGATGAGGTGACAAGTTCAGTTCAGAGGAAAGCGTGTTGACATAAACCAACTTCTGCAAGGGCAGTTGCCTGCACGAGATTCAGATTAAAAATTAGCACTAAACAAAATTCCTTGTAGCACATACTTATCATTTGAAAAACTACTTCACTGGCATATCTCATAAAATAGCTGTTAATTTGGAACAATTGTGTGAAGAGGAAGTTCTAATGGGATAGTGGAGAGATCTTGACCAATTACTCTCCAATATTCTTTTACCCAGAAGAAATTGCACACTCATGTTAGCAAAAACATGCAGTTAATAAAAAAAATAAAAGGTGAAATGATGGAAGTAATAAGGAGCAGACAGTGTTACATATATGCCTGAATTACAGAACAATGTGGACTTTTCAAAATAATACGCTTTAGTATCTTCTGATGAGGAACTAAGAATGCGGGTCAGTTTTTCTGATGACTGTCTTTATTTTGGAAAATCATTTTCAGGAGGATTTTAAGATCTATTATGGTTAATGAACTAGATTTTCCTCAAGTGAAACGACGGAGAAGAGAATAGATGCAGTCCCTGACGATATAGGTAGGATGTTTGAACTGGACTTTTTATTTATGCTGTTCTTGACACTGCTGAGATCATGAGTTCCCATGTTTCACTTTCAAATGGATATTGAAAAAGTGTTCCCTCAAGAGCTCAAAAATTATTCTGGATCTGAGAAGACTGAATTACAATGAGATATTTAAAAGTCACGATCTTTTTAATTTAACCTAGTACTTTAAGCTTGATAAAGATGACACAGTACGAGTGGTGAAAGAAGGAAGAAAAATACAAATAAAAGATAAAAGAAGTATAAAAAGATGTACAGGCTGGAAGTAGAAGCTAAATAAATTCAGAAGACATAGAAGCAATTTTTTAATGCTAGACACCTACTCAGTAGAACAACTTATCTAGAAAAATGGATTTTCCATCACTTTATATCTTTTAGACCAGAATGAGTTTCTTTCTATAAGAATCTCCATCAGAATTTGAAAAAATTACTTAGTGTAATTCAAAGGACTGTGTTATTTGAAAGTACAAACCAGAGGATCATAATGGGCTCCCATAGTCTTAAAACAGATTACTTAACATCTCAGATCACAAGTATATAATTTTCAACAGAAGAATACATAGCAAGTATAAAGGGGAAATTGCTATAACATTTCAAGATATATCTTTGACCTTTTTTAGATCTCCCCCCAAAATATAGGTCTGTTTTCTCCCTCAGCAGGAGTTACCCTTTTAATGACTTTTTCTGACAGATGACATATCTGACGATGCAAAGTTGGACTGAGTGAAAATATTTTTCTGTTAAAAAGCACCAGAATACCATATTTCTGCTAAGACAAGTCACATTATTTTTAAACTGCGTTAAATATGTGATCTTTACAGTAACAATAAAAACCTACACACTTAAAAATATTTTATAGGTCTTACTGTATAGCAGTCAACCTCTCTTGTAACACTTCCAACTCTGCTTTTTCCTTACCTTCCTTTTCACATGCAAAAATTTTCATAGGCTTACAGTATTATCACTCTTTTAATGTACTTTAAAGACATTATAAATATCTTTTGACAAGGGAAAGACTTAAAAACCTGTCTACTACTAAAATCTGATTTGGACACCAAAACTGGAAGGACTCCAAATATCTGATCTGTTGAGGAAGAATAATTTTTATATTTATGCTTTTCTGCACAGAATCCTTTTTACATCAGCTTTTATCATCTTGAGCATGCTACCTCCATACTACCTGTGCTGGTAATGCACAAAAGTCATCCCATGCACAACCTCTCAGCATTCTCACACACAGATACCAACCTTTTGCAATATCTGGAAAATTTTAAACAGTCAGCCCTGAAAACCCCAAAAAACCGAATCCACTTCCAAAATCCAATATCCATTATTTGAACTACTTAGAAATGTGCCTTAAGCAAAGAGATGAAGCATGTAGAGCTCTTCATTAGAGGACTTGTTTAAGGAAACTTACACTACTTCAGAATTACGTTCCCCAGATTTTGACACTGATAATTAAGGTGAAACTTTGGCTATGAGATATCATCCCATGCTAAAAATTTTTATTGCACTTTTAAGAGCACAAATCTGAAAGTAAAAAGTCACATAATATTTCATCTACACGGAGATATATTCAATGGACTTTCCAACACTGTGCAATTTTATTGCCAAAATTATTATTTTTGTCTAAAATGCTAAAAACTTCCATTTGATGAAAAGGAAAAAAAAATCATGTTAAGCATCAATTCAGTTCTCTGGCACTATTTAGATATTTTTAGTGTTGCAGCATTAGCACAGAAATATTTTATTCTTCTGTTTTGCATGTGTCAAGAAGATTTCTTCTAGTTCAAAAAATTACTAACAATTACTGCTAAGATGCAGACAGTTTTTCCAGATACTGCAATATTTAAATGTTATAGCCTAAATCAGTAGAGGAAGCATCATTTTATCTTCTGCCACCACAAATGCATTTCATGTTGGAAAGCTGGAACAACGCCATGAAATAACCTTTTCTAAGCCAAGGACTGTAAATGCAGTTTATTATGGCCTTTTATATATGATGGCTTAAAAAGAATTACAATATTTTAGCATTAAACTCAAGGTCTAATTAGTTATCACTGACACTTTTCTGAAATAGTAAAAATGATATTTTCTTCAGAAAAATAATGTGACTTATTAGGATTTTCCTCCCCTAGCTTAGCATTTATTTCAAATGCATTGACTACGACTTAAGTTTTGCAATTCATGTCAAGGCACTGAAGACTGAAAATACTTATATTTTGAATGTTTTCTGAATTCTGTCTTTACTACTTCTTTTTATAACACTTCAATGGAACTCTACAGAAAGAAAAATGGAAAGAAGAAAAGAGAAAGAGAAAGAGAGGAAAAAAAGAAAAAGAAAAAGAAAAAGAAAAAGAAAAAAAAAAGAAAAAGAAAAAGAAAAAGAAAAAGAAAAAGAAAAAGAAAAAGAAAAAGAAGAAAAAAGAAAAAGAAAAAGAAAAAGAAAAAGAAAAAGAAAAAGGAAAAGGAAAAGAAAAAGAAAAAGAAAAAGAAAAAGAAAAAGAAAAAGAAAAAGAAAAAGAAAAAGAAAAAGAAAAAGAAAAAGAAAAGAAAAAAAAAAGAAAAAAAAAGATTTCTCCCCAAACAGACAACAGCCTGAACACTTTGCTTACTGAGGGTCACTGGAGACCTGCAAAAGGGATCGGTGAAGTGAAGCTATCTCAATATTCAAGGGAAGGTATATCAATACTCTCAGCAACAATTTCCCATCCAAGCCGAATGTTCTCGGTCACTCTGGCCTATCATTCCTACATCTTCTCCACTACATCACTTACCAACAGGTTCATGCAATATGACTAATTTTAACTCTATGTTGTTAAGGAAGAACTGCATAAACTACATTTTAAAAAAGGAAATAAAAGATAATTATGCAACACAAAATATAGAGATCAGGTATGGTAAAAAGCTGTATAATGACTACACAGACAAGTAATCTTCAAGTGGGAGCACGCACAACTCAATCGCTTGGCATCAATTCACCAGACATTATCTTGCAATGATTTAAAGTAAATACAATTGTGCTCAGGAACATGGCTTTTTAAAAGAAAATAAGGCATGCAACTTCTATCAGGGAAAGCAAAGAAAAGCAGTATTTCCATCTTAGGTAGCTAGAAGTCTGTCACAGATGGAGCACTCAGCTCTAGCATAAAGCTCACAATTTAAAGTCATCTGTATGATGCCAACTGGTAGTAGAAAAATCTAGTATCAGATGGGTTAGTGTTTTTTTTTTTCCCTGATGTTCTACTGCGGCCTCCTGCCTGGGCATTAGGACATGACTAGGAATAGGAGATGATGGAATAGGGAAAATGAAGTAAGATATAAAATGCCCATAAGCTAACATTTTTCATAAGACTTTTGATTACATTTTGTCTTTAAATACCAAGAAAAGAGAAAACAATTTAACTTTGCTCTTTCCATATGGTGCTTTAAATCTCATATTGTTTGGATTTAATGTTAGAATAGGTTATTTGCCTTGTTATTCCATGTAGGCTGAAGAAACTCCAAGCAATAATATTTTTTAAACCATAAATTTGACATATCTGGAAGAAGGGAGTTAAAACAGCTTGTAATCATCAAACTGATTTCTTGTTTTATGCTTGCTGTACTTACTATATTATTTTCACTAAGGTAAAAAACAAATTGGAATGCTCTCAACGGTATTTTTAAGCACTTATAGATATGGGGAGGAAATGTAAATGCTCTTTCAGTTGCCTTTCTTGAAAATTCAACACATATTTTCAAGGACTGGTTTTAATGAAATTGAGATGCTTAAAGAAATTACAGGAGTCCACTAAAATTAGAAATGTTTCACTTGTAATATTATATTCTTTGCATTTATTAAGTTATATGTTTATTAACATTTTACGGTGGTTTTAATGCTGAACATTACAAATGTTTCATCTGAGTTAGAAAATTAAGTTGTTTAAAATTGTTCTCCTTTCACAAGAAGACACAATACATGTTACTAAATCGGTTCAAACCTAACTGAAAAAAAGTTCACAAATTAATGTAAACTAGTGGGAAAAAAAAGAACTACAACAATTTAATGTGCTCACAGCACTGTAGCTGCAGTAGAATAACATAATTTATTTTTTAAAAAAAAATCTGGTATTGTGGCTGTTGCTTCTGTATTACCTTTTCCCACAGAAAAAGTTTGGATAATACTGTTGATCCAACAAGGCTCTGAATTGTTTAGCGTGCATGCAGAAACTCTCACTCCTTTAGTGAAGTTTCAGTGTGCTAATCCCCTTGGAATGCAGCATTTATCACCTACCAAACAAGTGTAAAATATTTCAGTCCAAGAGGATTATCACCGCTGTCTTCCTCTCTGCTCTACTGGAGCAGAAGAGAGGGAGGGAAGGTAGGCAGGGTGATTCATCAGCTGCAAAAGCAAGAACAAGCAATTACAAGAAAATTTCTAAATAATTTTGGCCAGTTGTCTTTGTCCCTCAGTTTTTTTTTATTTGTGGATCTTTGTTTTCATTGCAGTTTTTAAGAGGGCAATATTTACAAGCAACAAATCCAAACACGTATTTCCTGAAAATGAAAAAGGAGGAGAACCATAGCTGAAACTACAGTCCTGACACTAAGTGTAAAACAGATACTGGAGGAAAATATTCTTTACTCCTAGAAAGGTGTGACAGTCATTCATCTCCTACATAACCATTCTGCCATCCTTGTTAGTTCTTCTTGAATACTTTTATTTATTATTTTGGACACAAATTAACAGAATGCAACAAAGTAGTTAATACTGGAGTTCACCTGGCTTTTGGCAGTAGTATTATATTCCTTGCCTGGTGATTTGTTCCTATCCTAGCAGGTCTTAACTCTCATTCTTCAGTTCTGAGATGGTGTTTCAGAGAACTAGTCAAATGAAACATCTTTGTCCTATGCAGTAACAGCTAATTTAGAGCCTATCACTGTATATTTATCATCAGGGTTTAAATTGTCCTATCAGCGATATTTTGTAAAATACAAAAAATACAGATTGTGAGATCGATCTACAATTCTATACAGCCTCTTAACTTTGACTAACCTGTATACTCAGTGTGATTTTCCATAGTTTTTGTCAGAGACAATCACCTTTTCCATAGAAAATATGACACCTTAAATTATAACAAAGAGAAACTTTGAGTTCAACAGTATTTGTTTAAATGTATTGTAGCTACTCTTCATGATTTAAGCCAGAATATTTGTTTTCAGAACCTAGACTATAATATAAATGTTAGCCTGCATAATCGCCAAAGTAAGTATAATTTAAGAGATATATGAATAACCTTTAAGCAATTGTCACTGAAATTCTAAAAGAAATTTGTTCAGTTTATCATTCTTCTTTTCTGAACTTCCTCTGTGGCACAAAAAAATGAGACATAGATATAAGGATTCATTTAAACTGTCAGACTGCATTGTGACTGGTTTCTATCTTTAATTAAGAGAGTGAGTATACTGATTCCAGAAAAATATTGTTCATATTGCTTCTACAACATCAACCCCAAGGATAATGAGTAAAAGGAGCTACAGTTACAGTTGCATTTAGTTAATATAGAACATATTGCACTGTTGATCTATTCTCTAGGTCTGTTTTTCAGATCTGTTCATCCGAAATCCAAACAAAATCATTACAAGGATTCTGCTGCACATTTCCTGTCAATATTTTCTCACTGACCGCTGTGAATTAGTGAGCAAAACTCAATAAAATATCATTTAATAAAATGTACATATGCAGCTTTCAGGAGCCCTGAAATTCTTTAGTTTTTTCATCAGTGCTTTTTCAGGGCTTTTTTTATTTTCAAAACAGAAAAGAAAAAGTAAAAGCAGCTAATCTTGCTTTTTATTTTCCTTATCTTACAGATTACTCCCACCAACTTCTTAAAGAAAGAAAATGCCCCATAGCTTGGAAAATCAATATACCAAATAGACTCATCTAATCCAGTTACACTCATCAAATCAGTAAAATGAAAAGTATCTTTGGACCAAACTAACTGTGAGTGATTATGTGGCAAAGTGAACAGTTTCTAACAAGAGGAGTTTTTTTTCCCCATAAAATTCTATAAATAAATTGATTATACAAGAACAACAAACACAGTTAACACAAAAGTTCACAGAAAAAAGGTTCAGTGTATTGGTGACTGGTTATCTTGTCAGCAACAGGCTGTAATTTCACTGAAGAAACATTCCTTACACAAGGAAACCTAATGGGACTCATTTCTACGAGTAAACCTTCAAGTAATTCCACAATGTGAACAGGACCACAAGCGGGGAACTGTTAGAGTAAGGTGTGTCCACCAGACACGCGAATCACTTGAGGACTATTGAGTTTAACCTCACTGTGGTGCTGTCCTTTTCATGTAGGCAGCTGCAATCATTTTTGTTTTACAGTGACAAGCACTGAGAGCAGAAGTTGAAGCAAAAGCTCTGGTTGACAGGAAATCTGGGTCAGACCTGAAAAATGGATTGTAGTGTCCCAAGGTTCAGTGAAATTATTTGAACTACAAAGTCATGTTCCTCTTCTGCAGTTAAATAACTAGCTCATTCAGTGAGCAGATGATATTTAATAGATTAATAAATGTTTACTTCTTCATGTACAGACTCAGATCCCAAAACATTTGCCCATCTTTTATATTCCAAGTTCACTGAAATATGAAAGCCAGAAACCAAAACAGATCTCATATGATTACTCATATGTTTATCTGTGTTCTGTGATAATAAATATCAGCATGTCTTTTTTACTAAATCTAATCTAACAACATTTTGTCAAGGATGGAAATTATCTACGCATGCCTTACATGGTGTCAGTTTAGACACTGAATGCTTGCACGATGCATGCTCCGTAACATGATTTCCATATCAATGAAACAAAAATCTTCATTTCTATTATGAAATTGTTTTTGATGTGCAGAATTCTCAAGACATCATCATGCTTTTAGGGATAAGATTTGACATTTTGTGAAGCTCTTGAAGAGTGTACGTCAGCTCCTGGCCTCATTTTAGTCAACATAATAAAAAAAACAACATGCATGGACTTCAATAGGGATACAACTTCACCTGGAGTTTCTGCCTTAAAATAATTTTTAAAAAAGCAGAACTAATTAAAAAGCTGAAAGAATAACCACAGAGAATCAGAAAGACAGATCTTGTATTACCATTTTACAATACACTGTATTTGGTCCTGAGGTTCTGTAATAAAACTGCTAATCTGTCAATTCGTGTGTTCTTATGAAACTGCAAAATGAAAAAGACACTTACAAAATTTTTCCAGAGCAGTTAATACTAAAATATCTTTCCTTGTTCAGCTATAACAGGTGAGTTAGCTGTGGCAGTTTGGAGGAGGCAGAGCAGCATACAGGACATAGGTGGATTTGTTGTGGCTTCTGACACTGGGCTCTGTGATGTGACTTACATGTAAACTAAGAAAGTACATAGTGGATGAAAATCAACAAGTTCCAGCTGCACAACTGGTTTAAAACTTGTTCACAAAAACTATCTGTCAGTGTTTAGTTGACAAAGACCGGGTTAGGGATCAGTTAGACAATCTGAACATCCATAAATCCATGGACCCTAATGAGGTGCACCCACGGGTGTTGAGGGAGCTAGCAGAAGTCATCAGTAGGCCACTCTCCACCATCTTTGATGAGTTGTGGGCAACAGGAGAGGTGCCTGAGGACTGGACGAAAGCAAATGTCAATCCAGTCTTCAGAAAGGACAAGAAGGAGGACTTGGGTAACTACAAACCAGTCAGCCTCACCTCCATCCCTCCACTGAGCACTGGAACAGGCTGCCCAGGGAGGCTGTGGAGTCTCTCTGGAGACATTCAAAACCTGCCTGGATGAGTACTTGTACGATCTACTGTAGGTGATCCTGCTCTGGTGGGGGGGGCTGAACTAGATGATCTTTTGAGGTCCCTTCCAATCCCTGACATTCTGTGATTCTGTGATCCCTGTGATAGAAAAACTTATCCTCGGCCCTATCTCTAGGCACATCAAGGATAAGAGGGTTATTAGGAGCAGTCAACATGGTTTTTCCAAGGGGAATCATGTTTTAGCAAACTGACAGCCTCTTATGAGGACATAACCAGATGGATAGATGATGGCAGTGCAGTGGATGTGGTTTATCTGGATTTCAGTAAAGAATTTGACACTGTCTCTCACAGCACCTTCATAGCTAAACTGAGGTGGTGTGGTCTGGATGATTGGATAGTGAGGTGGATTGTGACCTGGTTGAAGGAAAGAAGTCATAGAGTTGTGGTCAATGGTACAGAGGCCTGTATCTAGTGGAGTCCCTCAGGGGTCAGTACTGGACCACTACTACTCAACATATTCATCAACTACCTGAATGAGGGAACAGAGAGTACTATCAGCAAGTTTGCTGATGACACAAAACCGGGAGGAGTGGCTGACACACCACAAGACTATGTGGCCATTCATCAAGACCTAGACAGGCTGGAGAGTTGGGTGGACAGAAATCTTATGAAATTCAACACTGGCAAGTGCAGAGTCTTGCATCTGGGAAAGAACAACCCCATGTACCAGTATAGGTTGGGGATTGACTTGTTGGACAGCAGCGTAGGGGAAAGGGACCTGGAGGTTCTGGTGGGCAGCAGGATGACCATGAGCCAGCAATGTGTCCTCGTGGCCAAGAAGGCCAATGGCATCCTGGAGTGGATTAAAAATGGTGTGGCTAGTAGGTCGAGAGAAGTTCTCCTCCCCCTCTACTCTGCCCTGGTGAGGCCACGTCCAGTTCTGGGCCCCTCAGCTCAAGAGGGACAGGGAACTGCTTGAGAGAGTCCAGCGCAGAGCCACAAAGGTGATGAAGGGAGTGGAACATCTCCCTTATGAGGAAAGGCTGAAAGAGCTGGGTGTCTTCAGTTTGGAGGAGATTGAGGGGTGACCTCATTAATGTTTATACATATATAAAGGGTGAGTGTCACAAGGATGGAGCCAGGCTCTTTTCAGTGATGTCCAATGACAGGACAAGGGGCAATGGGCTCAAGGTGGAGCACAGGAGGGTTTCACAAAAGCATTAGAAAAAACTCATCCACTATGAGGGTGACAGAGCACTGGAACAGGCTGCCCATGGAGGTTATGGAGTCTCCTTCTCTGGAGACATTCAAAACCTGCCTGGACGCGTTCCCGTGTGACTTATTCCAGCTGATCCTGCAATGTTAGAGGGGTTGGTCTGGATGATCTTTTGAGGTCTAACCCCTAGCATTCTGTGATTCTATGACTCTGTGATTCTGTGATGATTCTCTGATTCTTTGGCTGTTAAGCTGAGAAAGGGATTGAGGTGGAAGATTCAAATCAATATTTTTATGAATAATTTGGGTGAATCGAACACTGCTTATATCATGCAGAAGAACTATAGCAAACACTGCAGAGAGGAGGACTGCAATCCAAATGATCCCAGCAAAATGAAGAGATGACCCAAGAAAAACGAGATGAATTAAAAAAAGAAAAGAAAAAAGTACTTCCTGGAGGAGGAGAAATCACATGGATTGAAATTAAGTAACATTTGGCAAAGTAGGAAAATATGGCAAAGAAAACTGTAGAAGACTGCACTAGTGACTGAGAAATGAGAGTCAACACTGTAGCACTGTGCAAAACCCAGAAAATCTGACATCTGCTTCAGTAAAGCTTAAATGGCATCTTTACCAATGAAATACTAGAGGTTCGATCACTCTGCTTTACTTGTGCTGCTGAGGTCTCAGCTGGAATATGCTTTTATTTTTATTTCTTTTTGATACTTCATGCTAGAACACCTACAGAGTATATAGGAAGAATCAAGAAGAGAACAATAAGAATGAAAACAGTAAGATATGAGCGATAAATAAACATGAAAGATGTATCTACTTTGCCTAGAAAAGAGAAAAAAATGAAGAATCAGCATGATAAATGTCCTTCAACATGTAGATGGTATAATAAAAAGAATGTTTGTCCTGTCTCTTCAGGAAAGGTCAAAGAAACTCAGTAAAATAATTTTCGCTGGATACTAGGAAAAATTTCCTGCATGCAAGAACAGGCTACATGATAATGATACACCATCTATTTAATTAGTTTATAAAGAATCACTTAGCTAAACAAATCCTAAAGACAGATTAAATATTACTATTAATTCTTATTTGCATCAAATATAAGGAGATCTCTTCTGTCTTTACTCTTCTATAGTTCTATGAGAAGTAATTCAGTATCGCCTAAGTAGAGGAGCAAAAGAGACAGAACATTCTGGGCTCAGGCGTATACCCTTCTAAATATGCCAGCACCACATGTAATTTGCTTATCTTTTTTTCCTCTTTTTCATTCTAATGATAAAGTAAGTCATCATCCCAAAGGACTGTATACTAAACATAGTGCCACGTTTCTTTTTTATGTATAAAATACAGGAGTTCCGTATAGGAGTTCCAGTTTGATATTTATTCTAAAAAAAAGTAAAATAAAATATTTATTTGCTAAAAAACTTACATATTCAACAGTTTGCCTTTTTCCATTTTTACCTAACATGTGCCATGAAGCCTAGCAAAGAAAATAGTACAGAAAAGAAATAGCCATTAATAAAAACATACCTTTAAATTTTTAAGTAGACTGAATATATATCCCTTTCTCAGTACGGGAAATCTTCAGATCAGATCTTTTGCTTTGAATTTTTCATGTAGTCTTTCCATTTTTCTTGTTATGAATGTCTCCTATAGCACCGATCAATAAAGAGGCACAAAGTTTTGACATTGCTCTTTGCTTTGAAGCACGCACTTACTTCATTTGCCTTTTTAAGGGTCTCAGGTTTTGAAATTCAGCTATTCCATGCTCTGAACTGAAAACTCAAATACTTATTATTCATTTGTATGTTGGTATGAATTTTTGTATAAGGTTTTCAAAACTGACTTACATTGTTTCATGAGCATGGTAGGCAGGTTTTCAATTTATTTCATGCGCAGCATCACTAGCTTACTCTGAAACAAAATGATAATCAGTGAAACAGTAGAATCAAATAAACTGTGTAACTCCAACTGAAAACATAAGGCAGTTTTTCAGTATGTTTATAAATTAAAACTCTGCCATTGCTTTTCTTCCTCTTTTTCTTGAAGATAAATCAATAAATGCAGGATTTTCAGAAAAACATACGGAATTTTTTTACTAGAACTCAATCCCCCTTTTCAGAAATTACCAACAGACTAAACACTCAAATTGCAATTTAAATGCAATTTAAGTTCCATGGCAGCAGATTTTTAAATATATTCAGAGCTTGATGTTAAAGCAAGGCATCCCATTGTGCTTAACTACCAAGACTTCAATGGATGATAAGCACTTAGGGCTGGATTCAGCTCATTTAACTTTAGCTGTCTAGAAGTCAGGTTACTACTCTGAGCTACGTTGGCAGTCTGAGCAGAGAAGCAGGGATCTCCAAAGAGTGTTGCAGCCCATCACCACCTGCATTATGAAAACAGGGGAAGCACAAAAAGAAGAAATGGGAGAGACTGAAGAATTACACATGGGAAGGAGCTCATCACATGGGCATGGGAAGGTGGCAGGACACAGAGGCATGTTCTGCTGAGAGGGAACTGAAGACACATCATCAGCCTCCGGACTCACAGTGGTTTCCTTGAGTCCACGTTTTCATATCTATAACCCACAATCTTAAGTAAATAGCAGATTATTTGAAAATAATTTTTAGAGTTTGGGTTATTGAAGACCTAAATTATATGTGAAATACCACTCACCTGCAATTTGCCACATAGGCTTGCAATATTTTGGAGTGTCTCTGTATGAGACATGGAAGAGATGGTACTTGATATTTTGAAAACATGTTGCTTTATGATAGAACCCAAGAGAGTCTTACACAGTACACAATGATATCAGTGTAAAAAAAAATATTACTTTTTATATATTCTTTTTAATGGACAGAATTTTTGTCCTTGTGAAAAACAACTGAAAACATTGACTAAAGCTAAACAGAATGGGTACAGGAATCATACATATTTCCCATGCAAACTCTTCCAGTAAACTTTAGTTGTCCATCACTCTTCATACAGAGGCAACTCTCCTCTGCAGAATCTATCACTGATGCCACATACTGTGACACAGACAAACATCTTTTAATGACAAATTAAAGATTGCTACACTCATTCTCGCTTTGCCATCTAAATCAGGATAAGTACTATTATCTCCTGGAGATGCTTTGCCAGAAATGTAACATCAAAATTAAGTCTTCATAGTCTGTTGCAAGCTCCCACTATTACTATGCAGAGACATTTCTTGAAAGAATTGCAATTACTTCAGATTTGTACTTTACACTATTTCCAAGTGTGAAAACCCAAGAGTCTGGCAATTATCGTTATATTCTCATTCTTGTAGCAGGTTGTATATGCTAATGAAGAGAAAAAAACTAATTACAAAGTATCATAGTCTGTTGTTACTATGCACTCTCATAACCTCTTCTTCCAAACAGCTGTCTGAGCTCGTAACTTTTTTACTTTATTAAAAATTAAACTCACAGAATTCAGGAAGGCAAACACGACAGCCAGAAATTGTAGTTTTAGGAAACACCTCATGCTTTGAACCCCATCGTTGTTTGTCAGCCATGAAAAATGCACAGTTAGAAGCTCAAAGGCTTTCTGATTCTATACAAATTATGCTATACTGTGTATCCGTATGCTGAGTTGAAACTACTTCTGTGATTGAAATACTTTAAACCATTCACAAAGGCACTGATAGTGTTTGGTAAGTAGGATAGCAACACATCAAGACAGAATAACTGAAAGAAGATGAGATATTTCTGCACCAGGTAAACCAGCGCACCCATAACACAAGAAAAAAAACACAACCCACAAGTAGATTAAACAAGAGGAAAGAACATAATCTGCTTTTTTTTTTTTTTTAGAATTCATGCCTTCAAGAATAAAGAAATAAAAAACAATATTAAAGAAAAAGGATCAGATGCAGAATGGGATATATGTGCTGTCAACTGAAATGGAAAACACCAATCAAATATATATATATGTATGTAGGCATGTATGTATGCATGTGTACATTTGTTTCTCAATAAAAGCAAATGGTTAGTTCCCTATGCTTAAGAAGCTTTTCCAGTGAAGGAATTCCTTTCAGTATTCCCCATAGCAATATTTCTTAGATGGCCATATGAATACCTAGGATTAATGTAGCTGAGTTGATGTTAACGTTTATGGATAACCTTTCCACAGCCCATAGTATCAATTTTTACATTATGTGAATGCTTATGCAATTAGTTTTTATACTGTCTATTATCTAGATTATATCAGCAATATATTTAACAAAGTTTGATTAAAATGCATATTATGATGTCATATGCAACACATGAAAGAAGCAGCATACCTATATAAACGTGACTCTGCATATTCTAATGAGGAAAATAAATTTTAAAAATTTCTTTACATCGAACTCTAAGATAAACAAATATGTTCCAACTGCTTAACTTCTCTGCCTAATGCAAGTCAACCTTCATTCTTCCTGCTGCAGAACAGATAATCCTGTATGCTGGTTTTAGGAACAGCTGTGGAAACACTATGAATCAGGTGCATGTGGTTACAATAGACAGTGAAGTACAGAATTACAATGTTTAATGTATTTTGCAAGTCGCAGCTAAAGAGAACTACCTAAATAAAACCTCACTCTATTTTCCATATACTTCCAAAGCAAAGTAAACTTGGCAGTTTAGTCAAAACGGCCTAGAATACATCTGGATGTGCTAAGCCAGTGGTGTGCAAAGCTAAGATTAAAACAAGTGTTCAACTCCCTCATCCAAGGGAGGAAAAGAGAGGAGTGACAAAATTGCCAAGAAAAGAAAGAAAGAGGAAGATGGAGTTTGCTTCGCAGATCTGATTGGAAGTCATAGGCAGACCCTTATATAGATAGGGAGAGTCCTTCATTTTTAAGTTATGGTCAAAAGCCTAACAAATCCAACACTTTAATTTTTTTTTTTTTTTTATCTGACTAGTGAGGTATGTCTCAATTACCTGTAAGGGAGGAACTATTTCTTTTCACATAGTTTTGAGCACTCTGATCTTACTCTCCCTCTACATTACAAACAGCCGCTTTTCTATAGAAGAGTTCATTGGCAGTTTAAAGATACTGGTGAGATCCTCAGACACTGCACGTTACTGATCACCTCATTATTGCTGAATTAGCCAGCTATTGTAGGGTGGAAGAAAAATAGCCCAAATTACACTGCGGCCTGCTGAGGAACAGGCTTTTAGACTGAAACCCACAATAAACCACACTTTTGTTCAATTTGTAGGTTATTTAATCAATCGAATCCTACCCTCAAAACACAGAATCCAATTTCTACTCAGATAGGTGTTTGTGGTAGTATGATAAGTGGGATATAACGCCATAGTATAGCAGTCTATCCCTGAATAGATAGGATGCCCCTTAATTAATAGCAGCAGCAAGTTTTGAAAATATCAACATGAGAGTGAACTCATACTCTGGGGATAAATTCACAAAGATAATCATTGAGTTTAGTGGTTATTAGAAAAGCAGACCAAATACTTTTCATAGCCAGTCCTTCATCCCGAGTATATGGAATAAACAAAATAAAACAAGCTTTGAGTGTGCTGTCAGCCACAGCGTGACAGCAATGAAGCCAAGGGGGTTTTACCAGAGAATAATTTTTCTGGTTTATTATGGGCAATTAATCAAAATTCATCATCAAACCCCACAGAATTATCAAAGCTGACACTAGTTAATTCAGTTATCCATATATCACAGATTGCTGCCTTTCTGTAGTAGTTTTGGAAACATTCCTTTCATTGGAATGAGAAAGGAAGAAAATGACAAAAAATTACTCATATCTAAAATTAATTACACAGTTTTGAGGTAGCAATTTTACAGGAGGAAAAAGTAATTTCTTCTGTATTCCAAATAGTTGCATCGCACCCTGTTTCTGTAAATATCTGTTTAAATGTTTAAGGAGATTCAGCTAGCATCTTGGGATGCAGAAACCATAGCCCGGCCCTGTCACAAGCAGACATTGGCTTTGAAATATTTGTGACATTTCAAACATATTACTGGCTCCTTGGCTTTTATTAGTGTCTTCTTCAGGAGCTACTCACCTGCTTCAGTACAAAGTTATGTGTGGGTGTAAGAACACATTTTCTGTGGCTGCTAGGAGTGGCTTAAGATGTACCTGGGTATTTTAGCACAGAGATAGATCATCAATGTTCAAGCGCTTTGATGCTCTGGCAGGGCTGTGGGAGTGGAACCCTCCAGCAGAAGGACAACTGCAAATGTGGAGCATTATAAAATGATGAACCACTATGAGATGATCAAACACCACAGCCACTTTCAGTGCATGGTCTTACAGTCTATGAGCTCACTGTAAGCACTGCAGTGGCTAGAAAGGAGCATGGGAAAAATGGCACTGCACCGCTTGTTGGCTCCACTCACACTGCTCTATGGGATTGCAACAACATTAAACACAATCAGAAAAGGAGAGTGTTTCACAGCTCACAGTCCTTTCCCAGGTTCAGTAAATGCTTATTCATACATGAAAAGACGCTCAAGGCAAGACAAAATCAGAATGCTTTCCTTCCAAAATTCCTAGTAATACAAATCTCATCAGAAACTCTATGGGCTTAGTGTTGCCTTGAAATTTCTCGTAAACCCCTAGTTCACAAGACAGAGTTTATTTGATAGATTATAATTAGAAGGTCAATTATTTAATTATGTTTAAAGGAAAAGTAAAAGTAGAGAAAGTACATTCTAGCCATTGCACCTACATTTAGAACAACAAATTGTTAAGGGCTATCATAAAGTATGGCAGATGCACTCAGAAAGAACAGATAATGAGACAAAAAGCTGACACCATGTGACAGTGAAATTTAACTTAGTTTTAAAAACTAGAACATATTTTCCTATGTTTTCATACTTTCGCAAAAGATGAGTGGGTGCTCTGGCAGACTCCCCAGCTTTCAATCATGGTAAATAACCCTTCAGCTGATTTCAGAGCCTGACTTACATACTCATAGGAAAGGTCCTGTCTATGAGAGGCACAGACAATTCCCCAGAAGAGCTGTCATAGCAAACTTGCATTCTGTAGTTGTGATCTTCTGAGCATCTGCTTCACTGGAAATAAATTTATTTTCTGATTTTTCACTTTAAGCAAAATCAGAATCAACAGTTTTTCCCTCAGTGCCTTAAACAATTGGTGAAATGCTATCAGTAGTGTACTATAGCATTCAGAACTGATTGCCTTATGGAGGTGGAGCAGGATATGTTGAAAAGTAGGGCTTTGTGTCACTTGCTTATCCATCCTCACAGGGATGAGAAACATAAGGAGAACTTGATGAAAAAGTTGAGAAAGTCCAGGTTTCATGAAGAATCTCAAAGATATAACACTGGTTTGCATTCTCCCTGCAGCTTCCTATTTGTTGGTTCCTACTTACTCTGTTTCATCGCATACTAAGACTATGCACCGTTTAGGACAGGCTCTATTTATATTATGTGCATCCAGGGCTCATAGTATAATGGCACCCTGATACGAAATTGGGGCCACTAGATGGTACTGCAATATAATTAATAAATATTAAAAAGTAATCTCATAAATATATAATTGTGGGGTTTTCTGCTATGTCTTGGCTGTAGCATTTAAAAGACTTGTAGAAATATCCATGGCACTGCCTTTAGATATATAGTAAAACCTCCACGTAACTATAATATATGCAATCGTACAGCATATGCTAAAATATGTGTTTACCAATCTTAACAGTATAACTAAGGTACTTAATAAAAATGTACACACTAATATGATATTTATGCAATATGTACAGGCATATGCAAATTATCATATGGAATTATCATCTGAATAGCCACTACACTTACTCGTTTTCACATGTTCCTGTATTCAGTGCATAACTACTAGATTATGGGAAAAGTGTGCACATGTAAGTGTGAATATATATATATGCAGATGTATATTTATACATGAACTCAACATAAAATATATCCCAGAATTTCAAAAGATAAACTTTGTGCAACAAGCAAAATCCATACAATCATATTTCATATTTATCTATACTATGAATGATTTTCTATCACAATTTGCTTCACCATTAAAAAGATGAAAAATTCCACTTTTATCTAAGTGTCTTCCACCATATGCTATGTCTACAGTAATAAACAGTTTAAATTTTATAACCAGTTATCTTCTAGCTGGTAAAGATCTTGAGGTCTAAAAATTGCTGCGAAACTAAATTATCTGAAATCATAAGCATGCTTAATAGTATCTACCCATGAAACTATCCTCAGAATAACCTAACACTGCTGGTTGCCAGCACTATTTTCAGTTTTCATCTGTTAGATATATGATCAAGCATGTCAAATCTGCCCTGAGTAATAGAAGTGAAAAAATAAAGTCATTTACTTAAAACATTCTGATAGCTATTTATCTGAAAACCCTGGTCAGATTTACCGCTCAAAGGCATTTACCTACAAAGTTAACCAGATGCTTTGAGTTGAAAACTAATTTAATTTCTCTGTTATCTTAACAGGACATCTGTTAAAACAACATCCAAGGAAGGTAATATGTTCAAAATTAAACATCCTGCAGGTTGTTTTATTAGAGTATGTGCAACATTGACATTTAACTGTTAACGACCACTGCCTTATGAAAAATAATTAATAAATATGGAATCAAAGCAGTATAATGATTATACTAATGCACATGAAGTAATGTTGAATGAATATGTAACTGGTGTAAGTTCAATCTTGTTGCCAAGTTCATTGCTTTTTAATAAATGGGTTACACTGAAGCTGGATGAACCATTTCTTTTGTTTCCTTCTTTCATCAGCTTCATCTAGGTATTACACTGTCCCTTTAAAATCAGAGCATATTAGCTGCATAAAATGTTCAGCACTCATAGCCAGCATGTTTTTTAAACATCATGAGTGACAAGCTATGCAAATCATATCCTGAAGTAATTTGCATTATTGCAATTAATTTGCATATGGATATAAACTGCATTTCAGAGCAACTAGGTATCTGTCCAAGAAGTGGTATTTGATAGGTGCATAGGCGGATGTGTGCTTGCCAATGCTAGGATATTCTAGAGGAAAAATACTACAAGGTGCCTATTTCTACCTGGTCCTTATAACTTTGCTGGATAAGATTGCAGGGACAAATAAGAATGGAAAGGGGAAACATGGGCTCCATATTTCCTCTCACCTCCTCCGTTTATCCCAAGTGGCAACGTAGGACTGACATTCATTCGTCTGTTGGCAGGAAATGCTATGACCACTGCTGTCTCTTCTTCTTCCCATTAGTGTCATCCAATGGAAAAGGAGAAGACAAGGGCTGGACTGCACTACAGCCATCAAAAGTCAGCCATACCTAGCTAATCTTGGACTAACATCTCAGGTCAACAAGGTGGACTTATCAGTGGCGAAAAGTTGATAATGCATCAATGTCAACTGTGGGTGAATTTCTAAAATGCTCATTTCTCCCTTAAGATCTTTTGTGTTAAATGCTCTTCCATAGTCCCGGTTGCTGAGCCCAGCTAGAGGCGGATTAATGGACTAGCCATAACCTGAAATCCCTTCTGGCCTTACTTTACTATGATCCATGACTATGAGTATGGAAACACTGATTTTAATCACAGTGTACACTGGCATATGGGGAATCCCACTTACTTAATGTCTTATATATGTCTTTATTACTCTGCTTTCACGATGACGAAAGCAATCAAACATGCAGTGCAGCTATGGAGTAGGCAATAGTTGCAGATAACAAAAGAGGAGCAAACTCTCCTTCTAAATCTTCATTTCTCCAGTAGTTCCTCTGTGCTCCCAGAGCTGTCTCTCTTTCCAGGAGTATCCCACAGCAATGCCTTCATTCTACTCCCGACCAGTTATTGGGGAGCCTTCACCAAATTTTTGTTAACCTTCCTGATTCATGCTTACCTTGGCAGAAAAATGGAAGAGTTACATGTTTTCAGCGTTTTATTTGACAGCAAGGTTTATATTCAGTATTTCCCTAAGTGCAATGCCAGGCAATTTAAATGTTGATGAAGATTGAACTGTCTTTGAACAAAACGATTTTATTTTCTTAATGTGTTTTCACTTCTTCCACATAATAAGGATAACCTTTATCTTTCTGCATTTTGCTTAAGATACTATATAGCTTTACATATACGTGAAGACCCTTCATTTTCCTTCCATTGTAAAGCATGTAAAATTGTGAAAAGCAACCTGATTATTTAGTGCATGATAATTAGCCTTTTTCCTGTGAGGTGTTACAAAATGTATGTGGTTGGAAATAGGAATTCAGCTACAGAAATGACAAGAAAGCTGAAGTATTCAACTTCAGTTAAAAGCCTAAAGGGGATGTTAGAAAAGCCGGAGCATGACTCTTCTCAGAGATACGCAGTAAAAGGACAAGGGGCAAAGTCACAGATTTCAGGAATGGAAATTTCAATTGCATATCAGGAGAAATTTTTTTCACAAAGAGAATGGTTAAGAACTAGAGAGGTTATGAAATTTCCATCCTTGGAAACTTTTAAAACTTGACTCTGAGCAACCTGATGTAACTTTAAAGTTACTGCTGCTCTGAGCAGGAGACTAGATTAAGTGACCTTCAGAGGTCTCTTTACCAATGAACTACCCTGTGATTTTTGTGGGTCTAAGTCATCTTATACTTGCAGATATTTCAGGTGCATTCAGAAATATTTGATTTCCCTTAAATCTTCTGGCAGAAAACAATCCGATTACATATTTTTTTTTTAGTTTATATTTTAATAACTGCAACATATTCAGTTCTTTGTATCATATTGAATAATTTCAATTTTAAATAAGTGCATTTTTAAAATCTTTCCTATTCCTTCATGTTCCCCCTGTTGCAGCTCAGGACAACATAGAAAAGGAAATAACTTCATTTGAATGCAAATAGCAACTTTTTTTTTAAAGAACATAGGTGCAACTCAGATCTGTAGAACGAGTGCTAATGAGGAACTGCACTTTAACTACACATGGTGAGCAATGTATGTACTACGACTATTGTACTTGGGGTTTTCAGGTAGCACAATTCTGTACATACGCTCTCACAGTATTATTCTACATGTTTTAAGATCAGAGTTGAAGTACGGGATTTACTTGTGTGAAGTATGGGAACAAATTGCATAATGGCAAATTGAGGAGAAAAAAATTATGTAGTGGCCACATATGATAAGAAAAGCACTTTTTTTCCCTTGCCCCTTTATTAAACCTTTTCTGACTGCTGCAATAGATGGAGTAAGATCCAGTATGTCATCCTCACTCAGCTCTCAAACCTGATTCTTCTCTAAAATAGGGCATGCTATACAGAAATTAAGAAAAGGATCATGAAAAATGAAAAAAATCATAGTTGTGACTACATAATCAAAGCTATATAAAAATTAATGTGCAGAGAGCGCTAAATTATACTGACTTTCAAACAGCTAATTTTTGTGTCAAAAGACATCTAAGTACAACTTTATGATTTAATATATTAAACGTAACCTTTGTAATGCTATTAGGTATAAATAAGGAAGAAGTCAAGAATGCCACACAAATAGAAACTAAGTTAATTTTGCCAGTTAAATCAACTTTTTAAAAATTCTGTTCGTGGTCACAGTCACACAGTACTGGAGAGACTACAGCCAGGTGGCAATGATAGGGGAGCTCCTCTATCTGATCACACAAGTAGGGTTGTATGGAGGGAGAACCAAAAGTACTGGCACAAGGCTAGGACAAAGCACTGCAAAGGCTGTTTTCGACTCTGAACCCCAGCTTGTCCCCCCACCCCATCCATCATTCCAAGTCTAACCTCTCCTTGATGTCCAGTGACTGACAGCAGCAGCATCTATACACTCCCATGCTTGTGATGGGACCAGTGTCAACCTCAGTCGTGCATTTTTTGCAGAAAAAAAATGTCTCCTCATCTTTAATCTAAAATTTTTAAACTACATTTTAAACATTTTAAAATAAAAATGCCTATGCATTTTTGAACTAAAAATGAGAGTTCAATAGCTCTTATTCTGCTTCTATGCTGCTTGTGGGATCCTTAGGGGGAAGCTTTTAAATGCCTGGAAGCAAGAGGGCGGTTTTTTCATTATAGGAGCATTTGCAGCACTCTTTCTACTGAGGGTCTCTATTCACAGGTTGAAGCTGAATCTCATAACAAGTAAATAGGAGTTTTGTCTGTAAAAGAAAGTAGAAAATGCTAAAAAGAGTCTTAACTTTCGTTGGTTTTTTTTGGTTTGTTCTGCAACAGCTGAATCTAGTTCCTCGTGTCCTTTCTTGATATATTTAAACAAAACAAGGTAATACTATATTCTCTAAGAGATGCTTTCTATTATGTTTTACTTTTGTTTTTCACTAGTGTACTTCAGGTGTGCTTCATTCAAGACAAGAGGTTATGCTCTTCCTGTGCTACACTTGCTTAGCCACAGGCCAAAATAAATATTACCATTCCTGAAACCTTAAAGTCCTACTTATACCATGTATGGCACACGCCAGCAAGAAAAACAACACATAGATCAATTAAATACTATTGAAGAGCAATACTGAAAAGTCAGTCTGAGAAGTGGGCTCTCTAGGCATGCATTCACGGATCCACATAAAAATCCATGTTGAGAAAAAGTGATTGCTTTTGCTCTCTGTTACAGACCTTTGTTATAAAGCCACAAATATTCCAGCTTTCTGTGAAAGAGCGTCAGCAAAGACAACCCTGCCTCAAGGACCTGAAATACTTAGTGTGATGCTATTTTCCACAAGATACACATGACTGTAATGGTGTATAATACAAACAGATTTGCTTGGCTGTTCGTTAATAATCCTTGAGCCTCCTCAGTCTGTTCAGAGATGATTACCTCATTGTTCTACAAATTTCTGAATCTTTGCAAACCTGTTTCAGTGTAATAAGGAGAAGCTGTAAAAATGTCATGACCACTGCCCCCACAACTAAAAGAAAAAAGGATGGAGCTAGCCTGCATTTTGTAATAGATTATATTAACAATTGAAATAGGTCTTCTAATTGCATCAGCAGGCAATGATGGAAAAAGTTATGTAAATACACAAAGAATAACAGCTCTTCTTAAAACTTTAAAAAGAAGCCTTTATTTTATTTTATTTGATGGAAAGCTATAAGTTATACATATAAAAATACACTCTAGCCAGCTGAACTGTTATTAGGCTGTAATTTTAACCTATCGATTCCTAAAGCCATGCTGTGTGGGATCCTCTCTCATGGTTCACAACTTCAGAGGCATCCCTCTGGTACTTATCTAAAGGTTATTTGTTATTCACTATTTAAAACCAATTCAGAACACAGAACTTTTTTCAAGATTCTACGTGCCATTTCAAACACACAAAACCACACAGAAGTATCATTATAGAAATGAAGTTGCAGTTATTCCCCGATGAAAATATAAACAATACAAAAGAGTCAGTGCAAGATGTATGAATGTGACCGAGAGACATAAAATTATCTATTTTTTAAGATACCTACAGCTGTAAAAAGGAGCCTCTGAAGGATGTAGAACAGGAAGACAAGATTCATCCATCCAAACATTTGGGTATCTTTCCATTATACATATATTTTTAGGCCCTAGAGCTTGCAGAATATTTGATCATGTGGGGAAGTTTTGATGTATCATTCACAGTTAAAAGGGAGAGGAGAGGGGATTGATGTCCCATGTGTAAATTAGACCTTTTGCAGATAATGAGTCAAACTGTACCTATTTCATAAATCAATTTTCTAGGAACTTTTCCTTTCCTCCCACTCCAGGTTTAGATACTGGTTTTGGCCCATCTTATCACAAGTAGCAACTACTCATGTTCTTAACCTGTTTTTATACCCATTAAAACACAGTGCTCAAACAGCTGCTTCTCCTTTCTCCCTTCCTCCCCAACCCTTTTTCACTTTCCCAGGAATGTTAAACATCCCAACACATAAGTTTAGGAGTGCAGGTGGCTGAAACAAGCAGGTGGAAAGAGGGTGGATTGGGTTGAATATACTTGTATAACAGGTGCCAGGTTTATTATAAACATTAGTTCATTTAGCAATACATAAAGCATTTAAACCAAATAAAAGATAATGTATGCAAGTTCTTTCATTTACTATTTATTTCCCAGGCTTTTAACAAGATTGGGCCTGTCTGAAGGTATAAAACCCAGAAAATGTAATGTTTTACCTGCAGAAAATTACATTACACCCTCAGGAAATTAAATTCTGATCCATTTGAAGTCAGCATCTTTTGAAGAAACGGAGTACATGCGGATGAAACATCCCAGTCTCTAGTATTTTTTGGGGGGTCATTTGAGAGAAAATACAGGTAATGGAGTATATTTGACTCATTTATTCTTCCTATAATTGTGTTTAACTCTCTGCATCATAACTTACAGTTGGGCTACACCTCCTTTAATCAGGAATGGCAATTAAATATCCGAGGCAGGAAGATAATGTGATCCCTTTCACATGTGGGATCCTTCTTGACAGTCAGTTCACACCACTGTGAGCATAACTTAGCCTGGACAGCAATATTCAATTGAAATCTGAACAAATAATTTGTTACCACTGCTAATCCTTTATCCAACAAAATGCCAGCCTACTGTGAACACCTTAGAAAGTAGGAGTTTTAGTTTGAGAAGTTGGTTTGAGCCCATTATTAACTGCCACTTTATGCATATGTTACACCTTACAGTGTCAACTATGTAATTCTTCGGAAAATATATTCTTCCTACGGATGTTGATTTTGTCTAAGTGTCCAATCCTAACATTCCTACCAGAAGCACAAAGTAAAAAACAATGCCGTAGCCAAATGGCAGTCTATTATGGCACCTTCAGTTTACATTTTAATTTAATGAAATACCTTGTTTTAAACTATTATGCTGCGATATAAGACCCCTGAAATGAATCCAGCTAAGAAACAGCAAGCCAAATGGTACAAAAAAATATTTGTTTACCTTTGAGATGGTTATCTTTTGTCTTCAAGAAATAACTAATTAATATCTCTCACAGAGTTGAAATTTGCATTGCAGAATTACTTGGGGCAGGGTGGGGGGAAAGCTAATTTTCTTTTAAAACATATATACCATTATTGTCATGGGCATTAGAAAGGCATATGCTCATTGTTATCTAGATTTAAAGTTTCTAGCATACCCAGAATACTTCAGATTTCCATCATACTACTTTCATTCTTATAACACTAAGAGGAAAACAGAACACAGCCTGTCAACTGGGGCATGTTAACAAAGTGCTGATGGCTTAAATGTATCCAATGGTAAATTACCTTTGAAAGGTCCCCAGCCTCCAAATAGAAGCAGATAACAAACACATTCCACGTAACCCAAAGGACCAGCCAGACGGCATACTGCAGGGAGGAAGAGAGAAACAGTGCATTAATAATTTCACTATCAACGGAGTTAAACTTAGTTCATTAGACCATTAGTCTAGACAAAAACAGACTATAAATATGGTGCATATGAACAAAAATATTACACATAAAAGAGAATCAAGAATAAATTCTTGCATTTCACAGACACAATCCAAAGTGACCTAGTAAGTACTCAGTCACACCAGACAATCTGTCCATAAGAAAAGCGTTGATAGATGGGCCATTTGAATTTGCGACTAATCTGGATCTCTTATTACTGTTCAAGTGTGGAATGCTGCAAAATCGAGAGAGGCATGTAATATCACTTTTATGTGAGAAGTGCAGAGTTGTTTACTCAAATGTTTTTTCAAATACAACTTAACTAAATAATAAAGTCTAACTGAAATAGGCACTGCACTTAGAAACACTTCATATTTAGTCTCATGAAACTAAACCTATATATATCCTCAAGAAAATAAACCTGTATATATAGGTTATTTTGAAGTATTTCTACAAAACCTGGTGGGATTTGGTCATGACAGTTGCCTCTGTCAATATATTTTGTAAAATTCTAAAGCATTGTTCATAACTATTCAAAACCTTGAGGTAGATCGCATTTTAAATTGCAAATGCCTTGAGGGTTTTTTTGGTTTTGTTTTATTTTGGTTTACAATTTACAGAAGAAGTATTCATGCTTAAGAAATGTCTGTTCATTGGTGTTTGTCACACTTATTCACATAGAATCACAGAATAGTTTGGGTTGGAAGAGACCTTAAAGATCATGTAGTTGCAACATCCTGCCATGGGCAGGGACACCTCCCACTAGACCAGGTTGCTCAAAGCTCCATCCAACCTGGCCTTGAACATTTCCAGTGAGGGGACAGCCACAACTTCTCTGGGCAACATGTTTCAGTGCTTCACCACTCTCATAGAAAAGAATTTCTTCCTAGTATCTAATCTAAATCTACCCTCTTTCAACTTGAAACCATTCCCCCTTGTCCTAACACTACACTCCCTGATAATGAGTCCCTCCCCATCTTTCCTGTAGGCCCCCTGGGAGGCCACTATAAGAGTCCCCAGCACATTCTCTTCTCCAGGCTGAACAGACCCAACTCCTTCAGCCTTTTCAGCTTTTCATCCTCCAACACTCCCAAGTCCTTCTCTGCAGGGCTGCTCTCAATCCACTTATTTTCCAGCCTGTATTTGTGCTTGGGATCATCCCAATCCACGTGCAGGACCTTGTACTTGACCTTCAAGCAGTTTGCACAGCCCCACCTCTCAAGCCTGTCAAGGTCCCTCTGGATGTCATCCCTTCTCTCCAGCAAAGCGAACATATCAGTCAGCTTGGTGTTGCGGCAAGCTTGCTGAGGGTGCGCTCAGTCCCACTGTCTGACGTGAGTAGTGGACTATATGTTTTCTCTCCTTCTGCCCACAACTTTGCTTCTTTTTTGTATTCATAAGACCTTATGTCTGGAAACTACATTTCCCTGCTGTAATGCTGGAGAATGTTGCATAATAAAGTTTGACCTGCTGTTGCTACTCTTACCTAATGTTTGTACTTGAGAACTTCCCTTGACAAATTATTCCATCATCTAATAAACCTTAGGGTCTACAAATGTTTTTCTAATGGCTGTTATAGTTATCGTCTAGTTGTCCACAATTCAATTCTGCACATTTGCTAATTTCATTCCACAGACCTATGGCACTGCGTATGTGTGAAATACGAGAGACACAACACTACTCCCTATCTGTTATAGCTGAGGGCTATTTCCTCTTTTTATACCACAAGCCCACTTCTCCCAAGGATTTATAGACTTACTCTTGTTCTTTTGTTGTCTTTTCTCCAAACTGTACTGATCAAATTTTGTTAAACTATATTTCAGATCAGGAAGCAGTTTTCTGCACACCTCTCTTATTATATCACCTTCTAAACAAGCAGACAATATTTTAGATGGTACACTATCCATCCCTTACAAAATTATATGACAAACCACTGTTTTTCATGAATGACAATCTCATTTTCTAAATTCAGTAACAACATATGTACAATTCTTGCAATTCTCTTGGAAGTGCTGTTTTGCATCAGATTGTCTATCATTCAGCATGCCATTGTCTATCTAACCTAGATACTGTGAAAATAATCTCCTTTCTCAGGAGATCTAATGAGAGACTATATCCAACGTGAGTAAAATTTAGTCCTTATTTTTATAGTAACCAAATAATTGCCAACCAGCCCAGCTAATAGTTAGACCATGTGCAGATTTCAAAGAATTATGATAAATATTTTTTTGATCTAATGGAATCCAACAGTTTTAAAGTTTCAATTTGCTTTATACGGAAGTAATTTTAGGTATTTTAAAGCATACAGATTACATATACTTTATAGGACCAGCTCTTTCTGGATAGATTTATTTAGTTCTGGAGGTCACCATGTCCACTCTCTGCTCAAAGCATGACCAGCATACGTCAAGTTCTGCAGGGATTTGTCCAGTTGAGGTCTGAATATCTCCAGGGATGGAGATTCCATGACCTTTCTAATATGCATCTACTCTTTGAGTGTAGGCTACTCATAAAACTTTGGAACATAGGAACTTAATTCAGATGTACAGTCTTAATACACTTATTTTTTTCTTTTCTTTTTTTTTTAAACTCGACTCTGAGACTGAGACATTAAGTAGATTGAGCATTTCAGTTTTCTATATCTTGCTTATGGTACACCTGGCTTCTCATGTAACACGGAGTGTTATAACTACCATAACAAGAGAGGAAACCTTAATTCAGGTTTAATAACCTTAATTTGGCATTTCAACTTTGCAGCATTTTAACTTGCTGGGTTTTGCCACTTATTTTAATGATTTAACGTTATATACAAGTATATACATACTCTGATGGAGTTAGTACAAATATTTCTTCTGACACATGAAGATAGTTGTATTCTTACAATAAGAATTCTAAATATTGCATTTAGACTGGTTTCCCAAAGAAATGAGACATAAGTTCTCTTCTCCTGACTCAACAAAAGACTAGAAGATTCAAAAATATATCCTCACAAAAGTTTCAGGAAAACAGACCTACAAATAAAAAGAGATACTCTATTAAGTCTTCATACAGAGAAAGACTTAAAAGATCATCCCCAACATGAAGGGGACAATATGTGGGAGATAGCCACTGGAAACTAGGTTTTATTAGATTGACTGATCATGGCACAACCTGTCACACTGCAAGTAAGCAATATCTGATTAAAATGCTCCTTGTACAGCCCACACCCAGCAGAACACTTCAAGGCACTTTGGAACTGCTTGTCCCAGCAGAGGGCCTTATGCTTACATGAAGAAGTGAAACTTCTATTTTCCACTGTCTATAGTCTATCACAAAAAAAAATTACAAATTTATCTGTCTTTTAGAAACACTCTTTTAACAAGCATCTGCTGTTACTGGACCATAGATAAGGTTTAAAAATGTCTTTTAAAAGTTATGTTTTAAAGTGTTTCCTTTTGAAACGTTACATTAAGTGTTTGTTGCCTGAATTGTGTGGATAAACACTGAGTATAATGGTTGTGAAATACAAGGATGCTTCTGCTTCCCACTGCTTCTTATTTCAGATGCTTCAGATCTAGCACATCTCTTATCTGTGGATCACATGCAGTCATAAATGCCTCTTGTTGTCTATGTGCTTCAGCATAGTGTTGCGGAAATTCAGCTCTGAAGGTCTCTGACAATGAACAAATCCCTCTGGTACTCTCTATTATATGTATCTAATTAGAAACACATTTTGTAAGAGTTCTTCAAAGGGCTATATAGCTGTATTTTTCTTTCATATGTGGGAGTTCAAGACAGCTGCATTATCTGACAGAAGCCACCACAATAGTACAGCAGTCACATATCAACAAGAGAACCTTGACGAACACACACTTGATGAAGCATGAGATACTGACAGGTGGCACAGGTGTGACAACAGAGCTTATTCTTTTTATGGAAATTCACTCTGAAGAAAGGTATAACTGGAAGGCTAAGACTGAAGATTTAAATACTTACTATTTTGCAAAGCAGTAGTAAATCAATAAAATTTACTTTTTTTGTAAAATGAATTATATAAATACAGCTCATATGGTAAAATATGCTTACCATTCTTCAAGTAAATATAAATTTATAACCTCCTACAAAGAACTGTGAGAAAAATTACCTACCTTATGATTTACTGATACTACGTAGTTACAGATTTGAAAATTTGCTATGAATCATCACAAATTAGCATAGGATGTCTTTTTCCTTGGGGAATGGGAAATTGAGATATTAAAATACTTGCAAAAATATTAAGAATCCATACAAACTCTTCACACTTGTCTTAAAATGGTCTAAGTCACATTATCTTCATTTTTACTAGCAGTGAAGCTGAAAGTCAAAGAAATCATACAACTAGACTTAATTCCACAGTCCAATAGAAAAATGATCACAAGGGCACAAGAACTGAAGGTCCAAGTAGTGTACTGCGTGTTGCCAGGTCTAGTCGAGAGGTGGCATCCCTGCCTAAAAAACAGGGAGGTTGGACTAGATGATCTCTAAGGTTCCTTCCAGCCTAGGCCATTCTATGATTCTATGATTCTATGATTTGATATAAACTTGTTCACCAGAACTCACATCTAATATTCTTGTCATTTTGCCTGAAGGAGAAATATGCCACATATCTTTCAAATGTAATAGTGAGCAACTCTGATAGCTATAAGCATTTTAAAGGTAAGCATTTTTTCACAGAACTTTAAATGACATTCCTCTTGCTACTAAATTCTTTTCAGATATAGGAGTCAATTACAATCCTATTTGACTGAGGGATACAAGGGCTCCAAACCTACCAGATACACTACCTTGTGGAATTCAAAGTAATTGAATTGTTGTGATTGATTAGTGATTTACTACTTACTTTCTTTTGAGAAATGCATGCTGCATTCTTTTGAGAAATGGCTGCCCAGGGAGGTTGTGGAGTCTCCTTCTCTAAAGACATTCAAAACCTGTCTGGACACATTCCTGTGTGACCTACTGTAGGTGATCCTGCTCTGGCAGGGGGGCTTCCAACCCCTTCCAACCACTTTCTGTGATTCTGTGTGAATCTGTGAATTTTAGTTTCAGATTCATCCAAATCTAAAAATATTATGCCTCAAGACCCAGCCTCCATTTGGGAAAAAGAAAGTAAACGCATTACTAAAATGATCCTTACTATATTTGCCATAGTAATTAAAAATGTGATTGTTTAAGCTATCTGGGCAACTACACTCGTGCAAATGGTGGATGACCCAACTAGGAGAGGAGCAAGGCTGGATCTTGTGCTCACTGACAAGGAGGGTTTGGCTGAAATGGTGAAGGTTGAGGGCAGCCTTGGGTGCAGTGACCATGAGATGGTGGAGTTCAGGATCTTGTGCGGTAGGAATAGAATACCAAGCAGGATCACAACCCTGGATTTCAGCAGGGCCAACTTTGGCCTCTTCAAGTAATTGCCAGGGGAAATCCCATGAGATAGGGTACTAGAAGGTAAAGGGGCCCAAGATAGTTGGTTAATATTCAAGGATCACTTCTTCCAAGCACAAGATCAGTGCATCCCTATAGGTAGGAAATCAAGAAAGAGAGCTGGGAGACCCGCATGGTTAAACAGGGAACTGCTGGGCAAACTCAAGCGGAAGAAGAGAGTCTATAGACCATGGAAGGAGAGGCTGGCCACTTGCATGGAATATAAGACTGTGGTCAGAGGATGTAGGGAGGCAACTAGGAAAGTTAAGGCCTCCTTGAAATTAAACCTTGCAAGGGAGGTCAAGGACAACAGATAGGTCTTCTTCAAATACATTGCAGACAAAACTAACACTAAAGGCAATGTAGGCCCGCTGCTGAATGAGGTGGGTGCCCTGGTGACAGAGGATACAGAGAAGGCAGAGTTACTGGATGCCTGCTTTGCCTCTGTCTATATTGCTGGAGACTGTCCGCAGGAGCCCCAGAGCCCTCAGGCCCCGGAGGAAGTCAGGATAAAGGAGGAGTTTGCCTTGATTGATGAAGACTGGGTTAGGAATCAGTTAGGCAATGTGAACATTCATGAATCCAGGGGCCCTGATGGGATGCACCCACAGGTGCTGAGGGAGCTGGCGGAAGGCATTGCTAGGCCACTCTCCATCATCTTTGGTAAGTCGTGGCAGGAGAGGGGCCTGAGGACTGGAGGAAAGCAAATGTTACTCCAGTCTTCAAAAAGGGCAAGAAGGAGGACCTGGGTAACTGCAGACTGGTCAGCCTCACCTTCATCCCTGGAGGTGTTCTCTAGGCATATCAAAGATAAGAGGGTCATTAGGAGCAGTCAACATGACTTTGCCAAGGGGAAGTCATGTTTGACCAACTTGATAGCCTTTTATGATGATGCAACCAGGTGGATAGATGATGGCCATGCAGTGGACATGGTTTATCTGGATTTCAGTAAAGGATTTGACACCGCCTCCCACAGCATCCTCGTAGTTAAACTGAGAAAATGTGGTCTGGAGAGACTGTGGAGTCTCCTTTTCTGGAGACATTCAGAACCCACCTGGACATGTTCCTGTGTTGCCTGCCACAGGTTATCCTGCTTTGGAAGGGAGGTTGGACTAGGTTATCTTTTGAGGTTCCTTCCATAACATTCTTCCTAACATTCTGTGGTTCTGTGATTAGACTCCCCTGGGAGAAGCCCGTTCAAATGGCAACAACAGCAGTCTACAGCGTAACTTTTATGTGGCCATTGAGTGGGCAGGATTCTTTAAGATGTTTTTCATGTTTTGCTATTTCCTTTCCATTCCCATTGCCTGAGGCTTTATCCTGAGAGCTGATGAGGGTGTGGGCAGCCAAAGTGTGGTAGAGAGTCCAGCTCTGGAAGCCAGTAGGAGTTACATCTCAGCAGGGAGTGTCCAGTGCAGAGCAGGATCAGAAACGATAGTCTGACTCCAAAGAGGAATCAGGAGCCAAATTTATGCCGAGGAGAAATTCAGTTACTGAATGCATGAGAACCAGCTGTTTCAAGCAGAGTTGCTGCTCTCAGCAACCTAACACAAAAAGCAACCGTGCTCTGCTTTTAATGATCCAGATGAAAGTCTTCCCTGCCCAGCAGTTACCTACAGTCCTCAATGGGAGAGTGCTCAGGGCCAAAACCAGTAGCCTTGACAACAAATAATAATAATGTTCCTGGCAGCAGAGGGCTTCGTGCAACCAGTTCAACTTCAACAGACGTTCATTCACTTTACTGAATGTACTGGGAAGCTCTTGCGGAATGACATAAACCTCTGGATTTTCTTCATTGCTTGTCATAGGAAGCAGCTTGCATTAGTTTTTCTTGGCTCAATTCTTCATATTGTTAGGACTTAGATCTTCTCCTGCTGTTTCTTTTTTTCTTTTATTTCTTGGTTTTTTTTTTGTAAATAATTCTGTTTCTAAGAGAATATGAATTGATTTTGTATGATCCATTTTTGGGTTGTTGTACTTTTTTGCTGCAAATTGCAAGGACAGCCTTGTTTGGTTGTGTTTATTAGGGATTTTTTTAACCCTTTGGCATTGTGAGTCCTTGGCTTTTCAGCCTTTCATTAGTCACAGACATATATATTTTCTCCTTCCTTTTCTTCCTTTAGGTAAAAAAAATCCCTTTGATATTTTACTTCCTTTACATTACCCTTCAATGATTGTCCTCTGCCAAAACTGACTGAAAGCTGTTCAGCTGTCAAGTGCATCTGAACTGGTCATTACCAAACACAAAATTAGTATTGGATCCTTTCATTACTCCTGAGCAATCACTGCTTAAAATTTATTCCCAGAGTCTTCTATAAACCCAGTGGCCACATATAAACTTCCAAGCTCCTTGGACTCGGTTATAAGTCCTTTTTTTTGTATAGGAGTGTATTAACTCTATTTTCCCCTTGATTTGCATTGGAAGGATTCATAAGCATAAAAAGGAAAGAAAGGTGAGGCATATTCTGGTCAGGTCAGCCCAGAGCCCAGCACATCACTATGATGTGCCATCACCCCTCAATCTACTTATAGCCACGGAGTTATAGCCTGGGTTCCTTTTTTCTTTTGTATTTTTCTGGTTTGTTTCCATTTTCTTTTCTGACAGATCCCAGAATGTGCAGCAGATATTTCCTTTTTTTTTTTTTTTTTTCCCCTGAAGATACAGCTCCAACTCCTTCTGCATAAGAGAACTTGGATTTCTTTAGAGTACATTACTGCCAGGGTGGTATCCATCTGCCCACATTTAGACGTCTGCAATGCAGATGTCCTCCTCTAAGCAGTGCCTAGATTCCAGCTGCAGTCAGTTGAGACGAAAAGGCATTTCCAGGGCTCAGGTCATTTCTCAGTGTCTGACACAGATCACACCACCCTTGCTGTTTGGAAAACTAAACTCCTCTAAGGCAAAATTCCCAGTGTCACAGAGCCCTATAAAACAGTTGGACTAGTGACATCAGAAATGAGATAGCAATTCTGCATTATGCAAATATGTTCTCCCTTTTTTCCACATACACAAAAAGAACAAAGCACTTTAAATTTCACCAGTGTAAAATATCACCAAAGGACTACTGTCTCGTCTATACTATACACACATTTCCTCAGTGTAGTTACTCTGTTCTTAATAAATAATGATTTCTTTTCATATGATGCTACGAGGGTGAATGGCCAAAATGTAAAAGTAACCACACAGAAATAGATAACTTATATTTTAGCTTTGTTCAGTCAATCTACTGTGTTACACCAGAGAGTTACAAATATTCTAGATCCCCAAATGAAAATACTCTGTAACTAAGGAATTACATAAGGAAGTTTTCTGTAAAAAGACACTATTTCTGCCATTCTTCTTACAAATGAAGAGCAGAAAATTTTATTCCTGTCATCTCAGATTCTTTTATTTTCTTTTTTTTTTTAGTTTTTCTGTTGGTTTGGTTTGGTTTTTTAAGTTCCTTCTGCACCATATGTTAAAGCTCATGACCTTTTTAATAAAAGTGCTTTTTATATACTAAAGAAAGTAAGGTAAGGAAAAAATTTTAACAGGCCATATTTATTTTATCTTTCTGACTTAGCAGTATATATTTAATTGGTTTGGCTTCACTCATCATTCAATTCTTCTATTTCTTTTGATCACATCTTTGTTGTGAAATATTTACCAGCAGGAAGTAACTTCAACTATCTGAATATTCAGTTTACTGCAACACAGTACATATCCTCTCAGCTGCAGACACATACATATACATGCATATATTCAGAGATGGATTGGTATTTTTCCTCTTATGTTAATTTCCTATTTTTTTCAGCATTCTTGTTTTTGTTTGTGGAAGAGATTATAAAGTCTCTCAAAATAAAAATGACTAATTGAATGTAAGTAATAGGAAAACTATATACAGATAATCCTCACTTAAATAGAGCTCAAATTTTTTTTTACATCAGAATTCTAGTAATATCTCTATTTCTCAAGACGTAAACTGAGTGGGTCAGACAATAATGAAGCTTAAAATAGTGCTGTTTTGATGCTTTTCTATACATCTTCTTCAATTCCAGCAGGATTCTACCAGGATCTACCTCAAGAACTATTAGCAATAAAAAACAATGCTGTACAAGATCAAAAAACCTGCAATCATGGCTTTGAAATGGCATTACTTTCTTAAGCAGTTATTATCAGCTGTTACACGCATATTAGAATTGGCACAGAAAAAAAAGAAAGACAGAAATCAAAATGATGTGATTTTGGAGGTCACTTGGTTCTTCAGTGGAAGTGCTAATAAAATTTTGAAAGAATTTTTCCAAACCCTATCACTCTTAAGACACAGAAGGTGGAAGAACAGTTTTGTATGCACAAGTCTGCCTCAGTTGTTAAGAAATATGTGGAAAAATGCTCCAGAATAGATTGTGTAATTGCTTTTCTGCAGAATATGTGAATTGACCCTTAGGAAAAAGTGGTGTTGCTTCCTCCTTGCTGCTGCCCAGTCTGGGGACCATCACCCTGCCAAGAGGCTCTACTGACAGTATCAGTTCTTGAGAGCAGTCCAACAAGCCCCACTCACTGCCCAACCCCTCTGTGGGGTAGCTGTGCTTCTCCATGTGGATACTGTGCCATGCTCCCATTGCCATATTCTTGCATTTCATCCAGGGTAAACTCACCTCGCCAGCTGAGGACCATTTCCTTAGGCCCTTTTCAACCTCAGATAGCCCAAGGAGTGACAAGAACTATGCTGGTGCGACCAGACCTATTGCTGAGTGACCAGACCTATGTGGGAACATTGTCTCTTCCCTCCTGCTTGAACTGGACAATGTGCAGCCAGGAGGGCAAGAGGTAAAATGAAGATAACAAAGACATTTTTTGCTGTGATCTGTCAAGAATATTCTTCTTACTAGAAAGGTGGGAAGTCAAAATTTGCTTTAGACATCAGCACACTGGTGGAGTTACACATGTAAGGGCTGTTTCCTTGGTGTCTCTGACCTTTTGCAGAAACACACAAAACAGAAAAATCTTGATTATAATTCAGTCATTGAACAGTTTATTTTAATGGAGTTTTTAGTAGCTGTTCCCATTTAAAGTTGCAGTTAAAAATACAAGTCAGGACACTCAGAATTCTTTCAGTGTTCATTTTTAACAGAATGCAAAAATAAAATCAATAGATACTGTTGCTAGGAACAGAACTCTACTGACATTTATCTAGATTCTTTTATTGATGCCTCAGTATTTGAGTGCCAACTGCAACTATTTATAAGGGGAATCCATCTCCCTCAGTGAATACATCAAAATTCTTGCTAAAACTAAGCCATTTACAATAAGATCTTTCTGATAAATTGAGAGGCTTGTATTCAGTTTCCCAGGTATTATTTTCATCCTCCCATTTTCTTTGACTTAATGCCTTAACCGTTAAAGCCAAGAGGAGATTTGCCATTGAGTTCACAGGGCTTTGAATTTGGTCCTTGGTGCTCATATTCCAAAGGAGATTTAATGGAAGCTGAAGATAGATTTGTCATAGGAAAAATAAGTAAGGACCATCAAGTGCTCTTTTACCTTTCTCTGAGCTGTTTTCTAAAGCATAAATTTTTGAACATTTCTAAAAGGTGGTGGCTAAGTTACTAGGAGAGGTTGTGTTTCAGGGGTGGGAAACAGCATACAGACTCTCAAAGTCACTGCCTGGCAGTTCTGTTTTGGGAGGCTGATGGATGTTTTGAAAGTACCAGTCAATTGCAAAGGTCAATTCTCAATCTTTAGAGCTAAACAACATATATAATTTGGATTTGCAGAGTGTTCATCTTTAAAGGGATCTGAACAAGCATAGCTATTCAGAGCCAACTGTACTATGGAGCCAGACTGAATTTTGTTTAGGAGGCTAAGACAGCTGGAGTGGATGGAGCCAAATTTTAGGAACACAAAAACCAACTTCATGAAACTGTGTGGTGAACCCAGGGATAGAGGCACCTTGCTAGTATAGAGGGTTCGTATCTGTGAGATTGTCACTGTGCCCATGTGAGGGTGACTGACTCACTGAGTGATGCTAATGAGCCACTCAGAAGGGAGAGAGGAAGACCAAGAACTCTGTTTTTGAAACTAAGAAAAACCTTCTCTTACGGTGTCTTAGGGAAGCTGTCTTCTTATTCACTTCCAACCTGCATCAAAAAAACTAGCTAAAAATATTGCATGCAATAGGGTCTTCCTGTTCTGAGAATAAGCTAGTGATGCAATTAGGTAATTCTGCAGTCCGGCCCTCTTAATATACATAGACTGGCCAATTCTGATTTCCTTAAATGTGATACAATCAAAAAATAGCATGCTCCTTATTCATGCCTTTAAGTCTATTTCATTCATGATGTAACCTCCAAATCCTTCTTTTTTTTGGTTAAATTACAGTAACTGCATTTCTCTGATTGCATCTGATTCTCTGAAAGTACCTGTTGTTTCTCTCCATTGCATATCTAAAATATCATAAGTGATGATTTTGCTATCTTCCCTCTGGAACTCCAGTCTGCATATCAGTTTTGAGTGAGAGCATGTGCCTCATTGGGACTGGGAAAGATTATTGTTACTATTTCATTTACTGTTAGCCTTCTTGTCTCAAGGACCTTCTAGATGAAGCATTCTCAAAAAGTTCTTTATAATTTAAAAATAAAGGAGAGATTTTCAAGCACCATCCGGTAGTAAGGCTGGCATCTCTCTAACTACAGATGCAAAAAACTCGGGACATTTAATCGTTAAGACATCACTGACTGGGAAGCCTGCCACCAACATCCACACTTGATGCACATACATTGTCTTTTGGCTCTCTACAGCTATGCCCATCTGCTTCAGTGGCATGGTGCCCGCTTATCAGCTAGTTGGACATTTTCAGTAGGCAGAGGAGCCAAATAAAGGTTTTTTCATGGGTAGCCTGTATAACCCTGAAAGTGACGTTTCTTTTGTACAAAGCAATGCTAGTGCTGAGATACTAATAGACTATGTCTTTGTGCATCGAGGTTTTTTTGTACACTCACTAAAGATGGGTTTTGCCAAAACTGTTTTCACGTCTTTTACAAAGAAAGATATGGTACGGGTAGTCAAAGGAAGAGAAAGCAGTATCTGCAGATAAGACACTGACGAACAAAGCCATTATGAAATGAAATTCAGAGAGTATTACAGGTTAGGAATATCATTTAAGTATTGCACAATATATGCCACTAATTTAAACGACAAAACATCCAGGGAGAAATACAACCTCACCTCATTTTACAAATCAGGAAACAAGAAAAGCTTTGCAAATGCAAGAATTGGATCACACTGAGAGGAATTCAAACAGATTATTATGTAACTGAGATGTTTTAAATAGCCCTATTTTGTACTACAGAGATGACACACCATTCCCATAAAAATTTAACTTTATTTTTTTTTTTCAGTTTGCACCAGTAGTTTAGTCAATCTTTTAATTAAGAAACATATTGTCTCAGAAATGTTTTTCCCCTCGTTGCGTGAGTTGGGGTCACAATCTTCCATGGAAAACATTACTGCAACAGAACTATCAACTACAATAGAATAAAATTGGATCTGCATATGAAGGTAAAAGAAGAAGTTGTAGCTATTTGGAATGTAAGCCTTTAATCAGAGTAGTCCTGAGTAAAAACATCACGTTATTTCTTTTGGCATAAAAACCACCTGTCGTTTTCACATTCTCAAGAGGTATTTAATGGAAAATAGTGCATGGAAATATTACTTATTGCCTGTGATAAAACAAACAAAAAGAATTATACAAAGTACTGATTATGAGGTGAAAGCAGGCTGTTAAAACAGTACTGAAAAGAAACATTTACAAGTTCAGAAGATTATTTTCTACAGATTGATGACTAATGACAAAAACAAAGGGTTGGGTGTCCCTGCCCAAAACAGGGAGGTTGGACTAGATGATCTCTAAGGTCCCTTCCCGCCTAGGCCATTCTATGATCTATGATCTATGATCTATGATCTATGATCTATGATCTATGATCTATGACTTGCTGGAAAAGATTTGGACTCTTGGAGCAGGTTCAGAAGAGGGCCACAAAAATGATGAGAGGGCTGGAGCATCTCTCCTATGAGGACAGGCTGAGAAAGCTGGGGTTGCTCAGCCTGGAGAAGAGAGGGCTCTGGGGAGACCTTATAGCAGCCTTCCAGTACTTAAAAGGCTACAGTAAAGCTGTGGAGGGGCTGTTCACAAGGGTGTGCAAAAGGACGAGTTCCAAGGGTTTTAAAAGAGCAGGGTAGATTTAGAACAAATGTTAGAAAAAAGTCCTTTACAATGAATGGTAAAATACTGGAAGAGATTGCCCAGAATGCTGGTGGAGGCTCCATCCCTGGAGGCATTCAAGTTCAGGTTTGATGGGGGTCTGAGCAACCTGATCTGCTCACTGCAGGGTGCTGCACTATACAACCTTTAAAGGTCCCTTCCAGCCCAAACCATTCCATGATTCAGTGATTCTATGATTTAGGAAAAGAACTCCATCTGTGATATAGCGTTCTAGAGTTCTTATACATGCATCATTAAAATACGTTGATAGTGTATAAAATTGAATTAAAATGTAACTACAGTTCTGTTTGGAGGTATCACCTGAAAACAATCATTTTTCAGCATAGATGTTATTTCAGACTAAGGCTAGACTACATTTTCTTTTCTATAGCAGCTAATTCAGCAAACTGGAATCTAAGGAGATTGTTTAACCTTTAAATTAAACAAGTCTTTAAAAAAACCTTGATAGCTACATGATAAAGGAATGAAACTGACTTGCAACATACAAGATGCATATGAATTTGTCATATATCATTAACACAATCAATTACAGAGTAACTTCTAATATTATAACTTCAGGAGATATAGCTAACACAATCAAGAAACCCAATGGTATGACTATAGAGTCCAAAAGGTGCCTTAAAACATAAGATTACACAACTTTGCTTTGCTTTGAGAGGGATGTTGGATGAGATGATTTGCAGGGGTACCTCCAAATCCAGCTTTACCTCCAGTTCTTTGATTCTTACAAATCTTTCTTGACTCTGTGGACAGCTCAGATGGAAAAGCATACCCATTATTTTGACAAACAGTGTTGCACAGACACTTTCCCAGAAATGAAAAAAGAAAAAAAAAGCAGGTTGTTGAAAGGATGATAGCTCAACAAATTACAAGGAGGTAAAAAAGGTCAACAGTGAGGGAATAAACCACTGATATTTCACATGGAGTGGGAATATATCCAGATGTCAAGATGGCATTTGATGACATTAGTAATGAGAGGCATGGTAGCTCTCATATTGTGGCAGAAGAGCCATGCGACTTTCATTGCAGTGACCTGTCTTGCCATGCAAAATCTGAGCACGACCGAGTCAAGAAGCTTTGCTAGTGCCCTCAGCATTGCCACATCAGAGAGACTGTGATGACAGTTTTATGACAGCAGACAACAGCATGACAGACTGATAACTTTGCTTGGAAAAGAAATGGGTTTTTGAAGAGACCAGGCTGAATTATTCCAAATTCTTTAAGGTATAATGAAAATTGAACAGGCTTCTCCCACTCTACCAATTCCATTTCAGAGTGCTAGATCAAGGGCATACTCCTCCTGGTGTGTGGAAAAAAGTACTGAAACACCTAGTAGGAATATACTGTCATTTTTAAATTGCTGTTGCCTTAAGATCAACAGGGTAACTTCGTGACCATTGAAAAAAATTGTAACTGTGCAAGTTAAAGTTCATGCTTATATTTCATGCTTGAATTAAAATAGAATATGCTACTGGCCTGATTGCTTGCATGTTTCAAAAATAATTTCCTGTCCTAGCGCAATAATTTATTTCATGCAAAGAAAAAAAAAATCCAAGCATTCCAAGGAAATTTAAGTAAAATACTGTAAAATTAATAAAAGAAAAGATGAGAAGTTAATCCTGTTAATTTAAATCAACATCTGATTCATTTTCATGTCTCACAGCAGAGGTTCACTGGATGCTGGTGTTCAACATTTCTTTCTACTTTCATAATCCAGTCCAGCCTTGTGCTTTATTTACTGAATATCAACCAACATTCAGTTGTTTGTTGAATTTTCTTAGGCTAGTTGACTTACTGCAGCTTCTGAGTACATCTTAAGCATGGATTACCATCCTAAGAACCTGGCTGAGCAGGGTAATAGTTATTAGTCTCATGTTAGAAATGAGAAATTTCTGCTGCAAATGAGTCTGAGGCACTAAAGGCAAGCACATTATTCATTACCAGTGAGAGAAATCCATGTTGTGCACTAATAAGGAGATACTCACTTTGATCACGCAATTAAAGACTGTAGCATAATTCAAAACACAGGTGGCTAAATAAAGGTCACAGGGGCACCTTCAATTCTGGAACTTTCTCAGTCTCAGCTACTGCATTTGCAGCTTTAATAGACTCACATTCCAGTGCATGTAAAAGTGTGCATGTAGATATTTTCACAACTGTGCTTATATGGTGGGTAGTGGGTGTTATACAGTCAGGTAGCCACTGTTAATAATATATGATGACCAGTATCCTCTACATCAGCTGATGATAGCAGGAAGATAATGCTCTTTTATCTCCCAGATAAGTCTTCCATTAATACATAGGTATAAATACCTCTGCCTTGTTTACAGGAAACACTGAAAACAAGAAAAACCCCTAGAACACTATTACAGAGAGATGCTTATCTATACATGAGCCATTAGAGACCCCCAGGGATCTGTGCCAATCAAAACCACAAAATCACCTACTAACTCCAGTTACATGGGCTAGCACCTTCTGTGTTCTGCCCTACTCCCTTTCCCGATGGCTTCCTTCCTCTCCTCCACAGGGCTGGTGCAAAAAGCAGGATGGTTTCTTTTGTTCTCAATTTTGCACAGGTGCCAGGAGAAGCACAGACAGAGTGAGGGCCTACATGGCCCCCAGGGTTCATCCATCTGTTCAGCAGGAGCAGAACCTCTCCCTGAGCATCGTGGCTCAGTTGCAGGGTGGACGGCTGCACGCTGGCTCCCTCGCCCAGAATTTGCTGCCATCCCCTAATTTGAAATCACTGCCCATTCAAACAAAGCCAGATGAACTTGCAAGGGGGACAAATGACAGCCTGAAATGATGCCCTGTGGCATCTTTTCCTTCCTTCTTTCCATGTCAAACACCACATTGACATTGCAAAAAAGAATTATTAGAACTCACTAGAGTAGTGGCTATAAAAAAAAATCCATTGAATTTGGTTTTAATTCTGATCTAGAGACAGAGTTGCTTTAATTGTAAAATAATAGACTTCAGCAAAACTTTACTTTAAAGGGCTTAACTGTGGCCCACTCATAAAATGTTTAAATATCAATGTCCTGTAATGGACATTGGTAGACAACTTTATATGAAAACACTTATTGCTGAACCTGACTATCATTACGTAAATCATTAAATAGATCCAGTCATTTCTTTTTCTCCATCCTCCTTTAAAACTTCAGATGTTGAGTAAATGCATTGCTGGGATTTCAGTGATACTCAGCAGATATGTCCCCATTGTTTGATGATACTTCAAAAGAAACAGAGTCCCAGAGAAAACCTCTGCTGTCCTTTAGTCTACAAGAAATTTCAGTGGATTACTCTAATCTCCCTGCTTTTTGCTGGTCTCCTCACTGTTAGAAATTCTTTTGCCCTCATTCCTTCATTACAGGCAGCCCATAGCAGTAGTAATATGGAGAGCAAACATGAGAATTTACAAAGCAAGGAGGGCAAGGTAGATAGGAATATTAATACTGCAGAGAGTTACTGAAAAAGTCTCAAAACAGAAAGGAGTGAAAGGTTAAGTAAATAAGATAATGTTCAAATACATAAGGCACAAGAGGTCATTGGAGAATACAGTCACATCTTTTAAGCCAAAAAAAAGGGTAATCTTCCTGTCAGAAGAAAAAGATAATTCTAAAATGTAGACAGGATCTGTGCCCCACATAAGCACTTGGGAACAAAAGCCAGAGAGATAAATGTAAAACTGCAAAGTGGGGAGGGGAAGGGGGGAAATAAAAAAAAAAAAAAGCCAGAGTAGCATTATCAAGTCAGCAGTGGCCAGGAAAAACTTAGAGTTGGAGGATTAAGAAAACTTCCGTGACAGTTTGATTCTGTCCCAGAACACTAATAAAATGGCAAGAAAGATAAAAGAACAATTAGATTATGTTTTTAATCTCTTAGGTACAGGACCACACTTCCACAGAAAAGCAATGGAAATAACATCAAAGTTGTTCGGCATTAAAATGAAAAGGCGGAAATCTAGAACACCCACAGATTTGTCACATAAATCCAGCTATTAAATTAGAAAACCAACTCTCCTCCAGCAGACAGCATTGGCCCAAATGAATTGGAAAGTCTTGGCTTAGCAGTATCAGGATGGATACATCTAGACTTACGCAAATTCTCATTGTGTTAACTGGGCTGAGTAGCAGAAGGCAGACCTAGGAAGAAAGGAATCCTTAGAAATCTCCGTCCTTTCCCGTTTCTGAACACCCACCCGTCTCACCCAGCCTGAGACCACGTTTGCCTGGCAGTGAGTGGATGAGAAGAAAAGGATAGTGCAACCCAATCCTCTGTCCAGATCCAACACTTGCAGTATCTTTGGCTGAATTAATTCTGTGGCAACCTTATCTGCTCCCAGTTTAAGTGAGAACCTATTGTCATGATGACATTCCCGTGGCACACATTTTGGAACAAAATGCTGCAGAAAGCAGATGAGGTATCGTAAGATGCTGCTGCGTGGCTGGGATATTTAACTCAAATTCCCTGCTTACCCCAGAGCTGTTCTAAGTGTGCTGACACACTTGTCTGTTGAAGGTGTATTAGGAAGCAATGAAGTGGATCTTTTTTTAGTTATCCCATGGGATACTCTTGCAGAACAGTCAAACTAATAAATGGCAAGTCTTAAAGAAGGTTTCAAGTGCAGATTGCAGATGTGATCCCCTAACTCTTGCTGGAAAGAAGCCAGAGGCTGGTCTCAACAATTGTTTTGATTCAGCAGGGATTTTTGTCTTAATACTTTATTTTGTAGTGGAAACTGAAAGACCACTATATAAAAACCTGCACAAATTAAGCCTTAAAAAGCCTACAGTGCAAAATTTTAATTGATGAAAGAAAGAGAACAGAACATCTGCCTAACTACAGGAAAGTCTTGAATCTTTGTCTCAAAAATATTTTAGTCCCCTAAATTCTTGACTTTGGCATGAATTTCACTCTTCAGAATCATTCCTCCAAATGATCTGTAGACAGTCTGTATAAATCATTGCTATGACAGATTGGGTGAGAATATCTCTTTGGTGTAGTAAGTCTGCAGCTCCTTCCTATATGCCTTTTGATACCCAACCTATTCCAAACCTTGTGGATTTCACAGAGCAAGCAAGAAATCACAGAAAGTCAATGGAAAGAGACAGTGTGCTGTCCAGTATTTTTTTTTTTGAGATGATCAGTTTGCTTTCTTTGCTTCATACTTGTTATAAAACAAGTAAGAAATAGATCCTAAACTGGGTGCATAAAGTATAGCATATCTGCTACACAGAGATGTAATTAACAGATTGCTGTAAGAGTTGGCATTACATCTATTTTTCTTATTTTATATTAATTCTTAGGAATTACAATGCAGAAAAGAAGGCTTGGGTTGATTCAGTTTCACAACAGAAAGATACCAAGACTATTATCCACACAGCTATTTTTTTTAGCTTTCACAAGACAAACATCTGTTAAAGAACAGTTCTATGAAAATCAGTCTTGATTTGGTAATAGCTAAGGCATCCACTGTACTTCTAAATGGTAGCTTATCAAGAAGATTGTTCAGGGAGAAATAAAACTTTCCTAAATAATGCAGAGTAGACTTGCTCTAACTCTTTCAGTAACAGATACCTAACAGGAACCTATTATGGGATATAAATAACACTTCTTTCCGATTCTTGAACTGAAGATCAGTTGTGAAAGATGTATGCAAAAGATCAGTCTAAGTGTTTAAAATGCATTTGTTGAAGGTTAACTATCTTCTCCCTGGACTAGACCATTCTTGCTGCAGGAAAAATGCTAAGGAAGGCAATTTGTGGATAGACAAGAATCTTATGCAGTAGCCTCTAATTCTGAAGATTTCAAATGGGGGCTTAAAAGTCTAAGGTAAAACAAAAAAAAGTGTTGCAGATAGAAAAATAATGAAAATCACAAAAGAACATGTTGGAGGTTTGATCTCAGTATAAAAAAGAACATTTTTATTCCTGCTTATTACATGTTATCCTCAAGTGGGAGAGCTGTACAATCAATTTAGATGCCTCCAGAGAAAAAGGGATGCTGTTTTACTCAAAGAGCCCTCCTATGATGACACTTTAAGCTGTGATCAGCAATTTTTAGTCGGAAGAACAAGCTTCAAAATGTTAATAAATTCTAAATGTGCACATAGCACTGCAAGAGTAAAAGGAGAAAAAGAGACTTCTGTCTTTCTAACAAAAAAAAAGAAGGATTTTACCTCTACTGTTCAAATAAGGGTTCATTTTTGTTCTTAATGGAAATGTTTGAGACCTGGAAGGGGAAAATATATCTAACTACATTTACAGGACTGCTGTTAGATCATCAGTATAAATGCTACTTCATTACTGTGTTATCCTCCTTCGCAGCCAATGTGATTCAAAAAAAACAAACCCACAACCACTGTAGATAACACTACCAAATTCCTATTCCAATATCATTTATAAGGATATTTTTGGTTTAGATCAGATTAATTTTGAATCATGTGATGAAAACTGTGCAAATATGCTCAGTAAGTAATCCAAATATCCCCTGAGCAGGCAGTAAAATTCAAATATGAGCCTAACACAATTTCTGTCCAAGGTTGACTTTACAACTGAACTCATATCTCTAATTCTTTGATTCTATAGTCAGACATACTACTGAAATATTTTTTAGCTCATTTATAGCTTTGCTATACTCCAAAAAGAGCTTTACACGTGTTGGTTGCTTCTGGCATATTTAGAGATTTCCCAGTAGTATGAGATTCCCTGTCTTATGTTGCTATCCCAGGAAGGATCAGGTAAGCAGTCTTCAATGTTTTCCTCAGCATAGAAATTAAATTTTGTTTTTCCTTTCTTTTTTAATGTTTTTTTTTCCATAAATGATACCTGCTTATTTTCTTCTTGTAATTTCATTACAAAAAAAAAAAAAAATCTATAGTCTTATCTTTAAACTGTTGCTTTGTGACCAAAAGTCTGAGAAACTTTGATGGCTTTATTGACTCATTTGCAAGCACAAGAATCAGAACAAACGTCATATTTTCTAATGGACTCCACAAAGGTAAAAATAACCCCAACACCAAACAACAATCTCTGCATCATTTTGTCATGGCAGAATTTTTTAAAATCTTTGCTAAAACCAGCAAAGGTTATAAATCTGAATGAATTTTTGAAGAGCAAGAATATGTTTGCATATTTTAACTGCTGCGCTTGTTGCTCTAATGTTACCTCAGGACCCAAGAACTTCAGTTCATGGTGTCTGGTCTGTTCCTAGAGTATACAGCTCTAGGCAAAATCATGAGTTCATGAATTCTGGGGAATCAGAGATGCAGTGATACTGCTATATTTACCTTTGAAAGTAAAACTGGACAGCTGTAGTCTGTGAACTCCACCAAGATAGGGTTTTGCCCACACATTTTTCCTCTTCCTTTCAATTTTAGCGGTGTTTTCTTACATTGGCTGACTTGCCATGGACGTGTTAGCTGGCTGCAGAACCAGCTCACTCTGTATCTATGACGACTGTTTCTACCTTTATAATAGAAACATTGCTGTTTCTCACCACCCACACAAGCAGTCACTTGTTTTAATTTCTTATCCCTCAGTATTTTCCCCTTTACCACCCAAATGTGTTAATAATTAAACCTGACTCACAGTTCAGGGTTTCAAAGGCTACAAATTAGAGACACAATGCTACAATTTAGCATGACTTCCCTGCAAAGTTCTCATTTCTTAATAACCTATTCTGGATTTGCTGCAGAACCTGTTTACTAATGTTTACACTCTCTCTGGGTGGATGCCATACGTTACTCCTGCATGTCCATTTGTGTTTTTCTTTTAACGAGCTCCACAAAGTGCAAAATTTGACAGTACATTTGCGATGTGGTAAGTAAAGTGGAGAAATAATAAGCTGGTGCTGAGAACATTGACGCAGCACACTCAGGAAGTTCACACAGGTTTATAAACCCAGGTCCAGATCTATGAAGATTTCAGGAGGACAAATCAAAGGTTGCTTAACTATTACTCTTCTGTGACAGGATCAGTCAACGTAACTTCAGTTAAAAGCAATAAAAGAAGGAATCCTGGGGTTGTCGTCAGGCAATATCTATTACATTGTGAGAAATATTCTACATTTCTTTGAGATCCAGTGCTCTAATCTAGCATGATCAATTTAATCCTCATATGAAAATATATGTAAGCATATACGATTAACTTCAAGTAAAGTTCACTGGAGTCAATGGAATTCAATTATTTGCCAAGCGTGAGATACCAGGCTGAACAATTTACAATGTTAAATGTAACCTTATTGAAGAATAAACTTTGGGGGTTGGTTTTAGTAAATATAGTGGGTACTTAACACACAGTACCCACTGAAACTGAATTCCCTTACCAGTACTTGCAGTGATGTTAAGAAATCTCCTCTACAAAAAAAACTAAGAAGAAAAGGAAAAAAAAAAAGGAAAGAAAAAACCCCACCAAACAGAAAACAAAATGGAAGGGCTACTTTCAACCCTTAACATCAAAATCTTTGCTGGTACATTCAGGGGAATTCCACTGAAAGCAATAGTTTCCCACATATCTATACCAGGGCTATAATCCAGACAGGGATTTTAAATCCTGACATCTGCTGGCCTGTGATAACTGTGTGATCTTTTTGTCATGTCCTATATCCGATACAGGTTAGACATTTAATGACTTGTACAGCATCTAACATGTCATCTTGTTAGAAAAGGAGACTAAACTGAAAAGACATTAATCTACAACCTCTTATTTTAAGATAACCAATAAACTCTTCCCTAATAATTGTATCCTGGCAGTACTCAAGCAGCAGACACTGGACAAACAGCCACGGTGACTCTTCTCTGTTTTGCAGCTAAATGAGGTAAAACTTCAGAGGGACTCTCCTGCCTTAATAATCCCAGAAAGAAGCCAGATGGGGAGCAGCAGCCTCTGAGACCTTTCTGGAGTTATGACTGGACTTCCCTGCTGAGCCTCTACATGGCCACGATTTTTTCTTTCATCCCAGCAGTGCCTTTGAGCATGCTGAGGGTGTGCATGAGGTGATGCTCCCATTGCCAGCCCAATCGAGGTGTTTGACACAGCCAGAAAACCATAACAAAAGTCCAGTCTGACTCAGTGCATGGTCTTTTGGTACTAGGATCTAAATGGGAGATGTCTTTCAAAACAGGAGCTTGGAATATGGCATCTGTATGTCCTTGCCACAACACAAAGGAAGTGTCTCCTCAGTTCAGCTTTACTCTTGCCTTTGTCACTGTGATTGCTTCATTCCTCTCTCCTTACTTTTTAACTTCTCTCTCCAAGTTACTATCTTATCTCACCACTGCTTTATTTGTACCTTGTTTAGCACAAAAGAGCACAGTCTTGGTTGGCTCTTAGAAATTACTGTAACAAAAGTGATTAATAATGATATTAACAGCAGCAACCTTTCAGACCGTGCATTTTACTAGGTGATAATTCAAATCCCAGCATTCTGCCAAGAAAGCTTAGTTAAACTAAAAGGTGTGAAATTAGTCTGCAATTTTGCAGTGAACGTATAATTTATTACTTGCATAAGCAGGTGATAATGCTTATAAATGCATTTTGAAATTTGCAAATGCACAGAAATAAAATTTTGTAAGCTGGACCTTTTTACTTTACAATTAATCAAAAGATATTTCAGTAAATACATTATTACTCAAAAGTCTGACTCCAACATCATACAAGACAATTTCTTGGTGCATTGGATACTAGATATCAAGTTTAACAGTAATATTTTGATCTTCTGTTTGGTTTTGGTGAAAATCACAGAATCACAGAATTGTTAAAGTTGGAAGGGACCTCTAGAGATCATCTAGTCCAATCTCCCTGCTAAGTAGGGTTGCCTAGAGCACATCACACAGGTTTGCATCCCGGTAGTACATACTTTGTTGTTTAGGTTGTTTCGTAAACTGCATGAAAATGTGTGCATGGCTGCTTTACTTAAACAAATAATCAACACAGTGAACTAAGAATATTATATATAAATGTAGGATTTACATTCAACTTCAAGAAATATTCAAATGTACATTATTTTTATAACAAGGTGGTTTTTGTCTCTCAGCCTTGAAGTCTAACACATCTAGAGGTCATTTATGAGAATACTGTCAGGAAGAGAAGGCATAGGGAACAATGTAAATACTTTTGATTCGTTGTATAAATATTTTTCAAGTGTTTTTGGAAGGTTGACCAGACATATTTATTTCGTAAGATGTCTTCAAAGTTCCTGTTGCAAATGCACATTCTCCATAGATCTGAAATGCAAAGTCATCATCCTGTTTATGAGGGTTAGGAAGTTCAGTTGGCAAAAATTCTTTCACATTGTAGATGTACATTTAAATGTGATTTAATTTAAAAAGAAAAGTTGTTTTTTCTTCCGTTTTAGATCTGTATCAAATTCCAGTGGAAATTTTCTTCTCAGTCAATCACATTGTGGATCAGAACTTACAGCCACAATTCCCCAAACGTGTTCATATTTATCTTTATGCCTAAGTAGTCCTGCTGAGTTTCGTGTTTTACTGATAAGTAAAAAATTAAAACATGTATGTAGGTGTATGTAGAAGTGGTTCCTTAGTTGTCTGAATATCTCCATTACCTTCAGCAAGCCACTCACGACTCCACACAGCTGTCTATTCACAGAAAATCAGAGAAAAAGTAGTTCAACTACTTTACTGAATGAGTGAAATGAAAAACTTGTAATTAGATCTTGCGTTAGCACCAAGATTAACATTTTTTACCCTTAACACTCTCAGTACCTTTTCACAATATTTACAAAACTTGCTAAAGACTGTACAAAGAAAAGAAATAGTGATAACCTGTACCCGCTTTTGCTTTTAAACAGTCAGTTACACCTTGCATTTTGCAGCCTGCAATTTTTATTAGAATCAAATTGAGGTCATATATAATTTAGTTACAGCAAAACTGCCCACATCTTTCGGACAAGTGTTTATTCTGTAAGGATATATAGAATTACGTAAATAGCAACAGAAAACTTACAACTGGAGAAGTATTTTTAAAAAAAGAAGCTGGCAAAAAAGAAACCATTGTTTAAGATACAGTTTATACCCTGGATTAGGGAAAGGAAAGAAAGACCATTTCAATTACAACTGTTATCCATTTATGTATATTAAAAGTTTCTCATTTTCACTCATGACAACCACAGCATGCACACATCTATTGACTAGAAGCCTCTCATGAAGAATGTATTAGTAGCATTTATCCCTCCACTATGTATAAATATTCCATCTATAGCTCAGGAAAACTTCAGATAGTTAGACTGTTAACAGTATCATTCTCCATCCTCTTACTGAGGAAATAATTTCTCACCCCAGTATAGCCCATTCATTATATACCTTGACTTTCTAAATGCCTCCTTGCAATACAATCTTCTTGTTCTTGGTGCATGTAATTACAAGTATAAGGTGAAAGCAATGCAGCCTAGTTTCAAAGGGAGACGTATTAAGATGGATTCAACATGGCTGTATTATATAGATATTTACCCATCCTGTTATCACTACCCTACCCATACTACCTACTCATGTCTTTTTTGTCAATAAAAGCTTTGAATGTACACCTGTTGAGCTGTAGGAAACCACCACATGACTGTCACAGAAGCATCCAGCTACCCATATTACCTACTCATGTCTTTTTTGTCAATAAAATAAAAGCTTTGAATGTACACCTGTTGAGCTGTAGGAAACCACCACATGACTGTCACAGAAGCATCCAGTGGTTCAAATAAAGCATTGACTGTGAACTAATTCTGTAACTCTGTTGAAACTGGAACCTATCTACTTAAATTAGTGTTAAGCATGAAATGTACCTTTTTATTTTGTGTGTTTTCAAAATTTTGTTGGGCCTTGAGCCATAACAAAACTGAAATTAAAAGCACGTTGCTAACAAAATAAGGGGCAAAACCATGCCCTACTCTGAAGCTGCATTGACAGAACTTCAGAGTTCTCTAAGGTCCCTTCAAACCTAGGCCATTCTATGATTCTAAGAGTTCACCAAATTTCCAGGAAAAATTTGCTCATTTAGCCCAGAGAAATTAAATACTAGATACAATGATAACATTGCGTTACTACTTCATGAGCTGTAGACTAAGAAAATAGTATGTCTTATCTAGACTTGACTTATAAGTTACCTTGTCTTAATGGGCTCTGGACCCTTGAAGAGTGGCATAAGCAAATGGCATTCTGCTCAAACACAAGTTCTTGAAAATCCCTTTGCTTTTCATATATAACTTCTCAAGTAAACATAAATGTAAATATTTCATAATGAGTAAGCAGAAGTAGCTCCAAGTATCAGAGAAACAACGTAGAAAACTCTGCACAAGCTGTTGATATTTTGACCTGAGGAATATTCATGAATATACCTGGCTGACTTAACAGAGCTGTCATCAACATTCAGCACTCACCACTCACCATGGAGCTTCAAACAGATTACATAAAACAGATGGAGAGACAAATGATAGATTATTCATTGAGAGTCAACCCCTACAGGGAGAGGGCTTACATTTCTCTGATTTTTGTACTCTTTCATGATAAAGGTTACACTGTACAGAAATGCAAAATGTCGTCCCATTCAAGTAATAGCAGCGTCTGACTGAGACTATTTTGATAGATTTAAATGAGATGGGAAGCATCAAATTTTATAGTGACCTAGTCTAAGAAGTCACTGAAAAAGCCTAAGCCCAAAACAGCGCAAAACTCCCCACAGGATACTTAACAAAGCTGCCAAAGAAAACCCCTTCCCACAATGCAAAATGAGATTAGATATTTCAGATTTGTGTTCAAAGTGTATTAGAAAAAAAAAAACCACTTAAAAAGTTAACATCTAAACAGAACATTCTTATAATACAGCACCACACAAGAAGTGTGGGGACAATTCAGAGCCTATAGAACCTTAAATTTTATTTCCTCATATCTCAGATGAGCAGTCACTACTGTACTGAGTTGTTCTACTTTCACCTAAGATCCTCCCAAGGTAGCTAGATTTGAAATATCACTAAGCCAATATTTCACAGGTCATCTCAACAGATTAGTTCTAAGGGTCTGAGGAATATGCATGTGTGAAACTTAGAGAGTCCAGTGCTTTGTCTGGAATATATATATGTATATCCAGATCGTGTAACTAGAGTCAGTCAAGTTCAGAATTCACCCCATCCTATCAAAAAAAGGTCTCTAAGTGAATTAGCATGGAACAACCTAGCCCTAGGAAGTAGCAATGATGCCAAGGAGACAGTCAAGCCAAAACTGTAAACAAACAAACAAGATTGGCTATCCTATGTCATTTGTAGGAATAGTAATAAAAACTTGAATTTCCAAAATACAACAAGACAAGATGTGGAAAGATGTTGAAAAATTGCTTTCCTTTATCTTAGGGACTTACTTTGCCTGGTAGGTCTACTAAGAAATTCAGACAGACATATGAAGGCTGATAAGAAGATCAAAAGGAACTTGGAAAAAATGAAAAGACTCAAAAAGCTCTCAGAGAGGTGAATCTGGAAGGGATAGTTTTTACAGACAGGTTAACCAGAGCATGAGTTCATAAGCAGCAGAAATGCGTGGACTCCATTTCTGAGAAGGGGAACTGAGCAGAGAATTTGCACCATAGCTAAGCCCAGGAGCCTAGAGACAGCAGAGTTTCCAATTACTGCCGAAACACAGCATATGTTAAGGAACACAAGATCTAACATAGGGACCCAAGTTACATGAATGCTGAGGAGAGAGCATTTAGTAAGTTTTGTAACTACTAAATGAAAGTTTTCCATAGAGAAGCAAGGTCAATAATAATACAGTGTGATTAAGTCCATATTCTATTTTGTTTGCTTTGAAGACAAGAAAATTTTACTCTAACATTTCTCTAAGTCTCTTCTTTTAGGAACAGTTCCTATTTTGAAATCATGAGACACAAGTATGGATAGACTCCCTACAGAGAAAGTAATAGCTACTGAAAACATTAAATAATTAAGGAAAATACTAATATACTTTACAGAAAACAACATGTATAAGCTGCTGAGTTTGTACTTCTTCATCTCCACCTTTTTTTTATTTTGCTAGGTGATTCTTTTTTATGATTTTACTCTTTTCTCTCCTACTTAACAAGGTATTGCTTAAATAGAAAACTGGTTGCAAAATCTAAGTTAGCTCTAATTATTTTTGGCATTTTAATTTGCCTATACTGTAAATATATGAGTTAAGCTTCTTTTTCTGAAAGATCATTTGAATACTGTTTAAGAACTTATGAACTGTTTACTGCTCACCACAATTATTGTCTTCACAACCATTTTTCAGTTGATTGGTTTGTGCTTTACATTACTGCCTGTCCTTTTTCACACACAATAAAATCAGGTATGGAATAGCCATCGCTTTGTATCCAGATGAAGCAGGAAGATTGCAAAATCCCACGACACTGAGTATTTTAACCAACTGATCTCTCCGAAGAGAGACACAACGATGCCATATGAACAAATTAAGTAGGATAAGGATCATTTTTCAAAGCACTTAGACAAATATATCTCCAACGAGTAACTTTTGAAAATGAAGAATTTTGAAGATAGGTTGTTTCTAGTTCTACAAACTATCCTTGTCATATTGGTTGACTTATCTATACAGGTTAATTCAAGATTTAGAGAATTTAAACAATATCCTGTCCATATGACATTTTCACAAGGCATGCTAGTATAACTGCAAACTTTAAGAAAAGCCCAGGTTCCACTTGAATAACTCCATCGCAAGTTTGCATTGTTTTTAAGTGGACATCTTGCCTGAAAGCTCATGTGCTGTAATAAAGGATTTTTTCTTCTTCTGAAAGGTGAGATTCCAGGTACCCTTGTCTGAGCGTGCAGAGCAGCAACTGTATTGCCAGGAAGCCTTACGCAGCCCCTGAGCGAAGGCCAGGAGAATGTGGACACCTGGCACCACCAGACCAAGGGTATGTGAGCACCAGCTGGAGCTCGGGATCACTCTGGCGACACACGGAGAGAAAACCCAAACCCCTCTGAAGACAATACAAAACTCCTCACTGATTTCAGTGTTGTCAGCACTTGGCACCTCTGTTTCCCAGATGGCAGAAGAGGATAAATCTGAGTGCCCTGTCTTGTCTCCTATCAGAGGAACGAAGACTAGTCTTACAGGGAAGGCAAAATTGTATTTAAAATCTCCAGTCATTGTCATGTTTGAACACACACAATACTACCCTGACTTAATCAGATCTTTGCATTTCCTACAGATTCCTGATGATACAGTTTGTACAGGAATCTTCCTGTTAGGAAGTCATATCTGCCAAAGTGCAATGGAGTCCAAATAACAGCATGCAAGAATTAAAACTTCCTTAGCTACTTTTATGACCACTTTGCTAGATTTTCTGTCATATAACATACTGACTTTATCATGCAGTGACAAAGTCAAACCAGTGGCTGTGCTTCAGACATTGCAGTCATATTATTTAACTTATTTTAACTCCCAGATTACATTAATTACTATTATTCATATCATGTTTAAGATACAGAAATTAAAAATATGTATATAACATTTATCAATCTACAATTTTTCTGAAACAGTAGCTTGGCTACTGCATTTTTATAGTAAATTCTCCAGAGCTGACTTGTTCATTTACAGTTATGTACAATGTATGTCTTTTCTTAGGTCAGCTCTTTTGAGGTTTTTTAGTCAACATCATGTGGATTCGTTTTTTAACCTGTGACTCTCTAAGTTTAGAGTAGACTCTTTGCATTTTGTTTGACACTATATATTTTTGCACTTTGATTAGAGATCACACCTACTAAACTACAACAATGATTTCTGAATTGTTGTGCCAAAACTAATTCCTGTGCAGTACCTAAATATCAGTTTTAGATTTCTAAAAATATATATGCAGTTTTGCTTATTCATGGTCTTACCTGTTTCTGAGCTGAAACGTTGTTGAGTGTTGATCAGTGCCCTTTTTCAGACTTTTTATGACCATAAATAGAACTGTACATTTTTAGGATCAGATATGCTAGAATTCAATTGTTGAATGGCAAAAACGTCAGTGTCAATAAAGTAATCTCAAAGAGATTTTTGACACAGGAACAGTGATGTATCTTAGAAACAGACACACATCACAAAAGGCTGCTTATTCACACTGTGTCTGTACTTATGTGAATTTAACAATTATGTCTTTATGAGGGCAAAGCACTGTCAATCAACGTAAGACACACAGGTAAAACCACTAATATTGCTAGTAATTAAATTTATTACAAGCATAAGTCTCTCAAGACAGAAATTGGATCTCAAATTTTTACAGAATACAGCACATCAAGAGGAAAACTGAAATTGGTTTAGCTAGCACATTGAGCAGTGTAGAACCCAGAACCTCTGTACCATTTATATCATCAAAACCGTTTAGAATCATAGAATCATAGAATGGCCTAAGCTGGAAGGGACCTTAGAGATCATTTTAATCCAGCCTTCCTGCCGCCAGGGACGCCACTTCTCGACTAGATCAGGCAACACATGGGGACTTCAGATCTATGAAGTGTTTAATCTTGTATTTCAGTAAGAATAAAGACAGAACATTGCTTCTTGTTTCACAGAAAGCAGAAGTGGTGAGTAGGTAAAACTAAACTCACAAGTAAAACTACTGCCGTACTTGTTTCAACACTAAGTTTCAAATAGGAACTCACTCTTCAAACAGATGCATATATAGGTGCCACATGCAGACTGCCCAGTGCCACAGGTCACAAGAAACTTTTTGGACTCTATACATGACAAAAAAGCTTTGAGGAAGATTGCTTTAGATTTATACTAGAAATGCCAAACTATTTAACAACAGTTAAAATAAATGATTCCACCTTAAAAGTTATGATTTTATTTTATTTCTAATTCAGTTCATTTAAGAAAGAAAACATGGCTGAAATGTTTTTGCTTGCTTATGCATCAGTTAGAGAATACTATCCTTTTTTTCTTTTTTTTAAAAAAAAAATAAATCAAAGGACCAAGACATAGATTTTTCCTAAATCTAGAGATTTAATTAATTTGGAAACCTCTGTAGCTATTTCTAATAAGTGCTGTATTTTTCTGGTTTGGCAGTAAACCTACCACAGCTAAATGTTAATTTTCTTTCAGTCCATAAGGTAAAGAAAAGCAAAACCACTCATTGGTCACAGAGCAGAAGCATCACAGGGTCTTTAAGTAGCTTATTGGCTGAAGAAAGTAGCATGAAAACCAAAACTGGTTATGTCTGTAGTCACCCAAAACTGATGCTGAAATCAATGAAAACAGCTGCAGAGCTTCAGAAAATAAGTAAATAAAGAAAAAATATAACGAGCAATATGACTGGAAACAGCTAAGAAACTGCAGCTAGGAACCAAACCAAGAAGGAGCACCATTGGTAGCTCACACTGGTATAGAGGGAATCATAGTGTTTAGGTGTAAAACTATAATGTTTACTAGACTTGTTTAGAAGTAGAATTTTTATTGATATGCAAAATTCTGTCGACAAAGGCATTTAGAATTCACATCACACCTGTTGAATTCACAGCACATAAGACAATGTTTCACTATGACCTTTATTATTTTAAATTTATTTGTTATTTACACTCGTTTATCCAACATGAATGTATGTAGCATTAACATCTATGTCCAAATATACATAACAAGACATAAAACCAAACTGTAAATAAATAGTGTCCTTGACAACTAAATTACAGAAATAGAGAGCAATGGGAATTTTGGAACATGTCTAACACTGCATTTTACAGCTCTACTCATTGTTTATCTTGCCTTTCAGTATCGTTCTGAAAATATATCTTCATTGGTAATGGTACTCATAGCAACAGGCAAAGCTTGAAAAAAGTAGTGGAGCTTCTTACCAGCCTTACCTCTGTGCCAGGTAAAATCATGGAACAGATTCTCCTGGTAAATGTACTAAGGCACATAAAAAATAATCAGGTGGTTGGTGACAGCCAACATGGCTTCACTAGGGGTAAGTCATGTCTGACTAATTTGATGGCCTTCTGTGACAAAGCTACAGCGCTGGTTGACATGGGAAAAGCAACAGATGTAATTTCCCTGGACTTGTGCAAGGCGTTTGACACTGTCCCACATGACATCCTTGTCTATAAAATGGAGAGACATGGATCTGACAGATGGATCACTTGGTGGATAAAGAACTGGCTGGATGATCGTACTCAAAGAGTTGTAGTCAATGGCTCGATGTCCACATGGAGACTAGTGACAAGCGGTGTTCCTCAGGGGTCTGTTCTGGTCCAGTGATGTTCAACATCTCTGTCAGTGACACGGATGACAGCATAGAGTGCACCCTCAGTAAGTTTGCCGATGATACCAAACTGTGTGATGCCGTGGACTCACTTGAGGGAAGAGATGCCATCCAAAGGGACCTTGACAGGCGTAAGAAATGGGCCAGTGCAAACTGCATGAGGTGAACAAGTCAAAATGCAAGGTCCTGCACCTAAGTTGAGCTAATCCCAGGCAAAAATACAAACTGGATACAGAGTGAGTTGAGAGCGCCCTGAAAAGAGGGACTTGGAGGTGTTGACAGATGAGAAGCTCAACATGAGCCGTCAGTGTGCTCATGCAGCCCAGAAGGCCAATGGCATCCTGGGATGTATCAAGAGAAGCGTGGCCAGCAGGTCAAGAGAAGTGATTCTCCCCCTATACTCTGCTCCTGTGAGACCCCACCTCAAACACTGCGTCCAGTTCTGGTGCCCCCACCATAAGAGGAACATAGATCTGTTGGAGTGTGTTCAGAGGAGGGCCACAAAGATGATCCAAGGGCCGGAGCACCTCTGCTATGAGGACAGGCTGCAGGAGCTGGGATTGTTCAGTCTTGAAAAGAGAAGACTTTGGGGGGACCTAACAGCTGCCTTCCAGTACCTGAAGGGAACCTACAAGAAGGCTGGGGAGGGACTTTTTACAAGAGTGTCCAGCGGTAGGACAAGGGGAAATGAGTTTAAGTTGAAGGAGAATAGACTTAGATTAGATTTTAGGAAGAAATTCTTCACTATGAGGGCGGCAGACTTTGGAATAAATTGCCCAGAGAAGCTGTTGATGCCCCCTTCCTGGAGGTGTTCAAGGCCAAGTTGGACATAGCCTTGAGTATCATGATCTAGTTTCCCTGCCCACGGCAGGGAGGTTGGATTACATGATCTCTAAGGTCCCTTCCAGCCTCGGCCATTCTATGATTCCATGCTTCTTATGATTCTATGATTCTATGATTCTTGTGGAGCTTCAGGAGTTGAAAATCATAATGAAAACATTAAAAATTGAAAAAGGTAGGTTCAGATGGGAAAAGAGAAATATCTCTGAAATTCTGAAACAGAGATTTGTGATGAGATTTACAAAATCATTTTTATGTAGGTTCTTGTTCAGAAGGCCAAGAAAAGCCATATTTGGAATATCACAGAAAAAAAGTCATCTCTATCTTCTCTCAAAATTGGAGATGGTGATTTGTAAATGAAATAGCTAGTATAGCTCTGTGTGATTCGCAATGTACCTTTCCTGAAGCATAACCTCAGGGTAACAATGAAATGCACAAAAGAGAATCAGTCACATTGCCTAGAAAAGACTCCTGGATAAAAAGATGAGGATAGACTCCAGGTACTGGCAGGTGACCCTGTGCAAAGATATAAAACAACTATTACTAAAGGCAGCTTCACTTGAATGACTGAGATTGCCTAAATCTTCATCAGTTGGCCAAGACAAGAACTGGGTTTCAGTTCAACGTATCAGTAAGTACTGTTATTCAGACTTCATTTAATTTAAAACAGCCAGCTTTGGTTTAGTTACACACCCTTTTAAATATTTGTGTAGTGATTAGTGGCTGAATCAAGGTGAAGAGAATAGAGGAAGAGAAGACACAGGAGGATCTGGAATAGAAAGAGAAGCAGCAGCAGAGCAGTTGTGAAGCGCCTGTACTCCAGACCAAGTTCTGAACCTGAAGCCTCCTGCAAGGAAAGGCAGCAGAAAAGGGGAATGTGAGACTCAGAGAGATGGTTTGGACCAGAGGCAATGTTTCCTGTTCTCTTCTAATGCTTGTCTCATTGTGATACAAGCTGTTAATTAAAATATATTATTATCTTCCTGGAAGAAGTGAAACTACAGGTCCCAGCCACCATCGTAAAAGCTACCAAGTCTGAGAAAAGAGTGATTGCAAAGAGAGCTTGAGGCATCGGCAGACTTTTTTCCCTGATGAGAGAGATACGTTCAAAAGACTGTTTTATTATGCTTTTTTCTTACAGAAATACCACACTGTTAAGTAGCTGTGATTTTGACCTTTATTCTTAGACTTCACAGAGTTTGGGGCATCTCTATGTTTGCGGGATGCAGTAGATAAACACTCTCTTGAAACTTGATAAAAATGTATTCACATGTCAATCTGCCACAGCTTTTCCCCCAGTACCCAGAAAATGTCTAAGCCTTTTTTAGTATCTTGGTTCCCACTTTGTAAAGCTGTAGTGGAAATACTTCATTATTTCAGTAGTGTCATGCAAAGTTAGAGACATTAAAAGCTCTGAGGTGGACAGATACTCCATGAATGAATGCTATAAACAACTAAAAGATAAGAAGATAGAGCTATAACCTCTTAGATTAGTGAATGTGAGTAGTAATTGATATATGCCAGCTAGAAAAAGTACTAAATAACCAATATGGAAATCCACAGTAAGAGGAATATTAGCAACTGTGTGAAATACATGGAAAGATGATTAGATAAAGAGAAATATTTGGCACTGAACTACAGAGGTCATCTCAAAGCAGTGGAAACTTTACCTTATTCTTGCTTGATTTTTATTTATCTCTAGTTGGCCAGAGCTATTGGGTCTTTAACAGAATTTTAATGCTTTCGACTGCAGTTTAGGTAGCGGTAGCAAAACCCATGGATTTTCTCTCTAATCTCTTCCTCTCAGTATCTGTTAAAGACATCATCGGCTAAGTCGTTCATTCTTCATGCTTTTTATAGTATTTCAACTACAAAGTACCAATTAGACATTATTTTAACAGAAAGCATTGCTAGTTCTCAAAAAAAAATCCCGCAAAAACCCTGCAGAATAAAACCCACTCATCATTTTAATGACAAACCAGAGGATCCATTCTAAAGAAAGAGCAAATGAAACGTAGAGGAACTTCATGTTTTGGCATATTTCCAGAGATTCTGTTAGTGAGCTTTCTAGTTTGAATAAAAAAAATACTATATTTGTTTTATGGTATTAGCATGTCTACATGGAGCTGTACTCCTCAGTGGAGATTCCCAAGAAAACCATTTTCCTTTTCTATGGAACGGATGAGGGAGAGACATTTCGAATGGCTACTTTTTAAATGTGAATACGATTCATTGAAAGGGGATAAAAGCATTAGGAAAGGATGAATGTAGCTGATTTCTACACCAGCTAAACTACTATGATGCTAATAATCAAGGATTTAAATTAAACTTATCAGACAGCTTCATGCACTGAACAGTTTCTGCATAAAATTTCCTGGAAATCAATGCTGTACTTCATTATATGATGCAAAATATAATCTTTCATCTTCTAATACTTATCATATATAGCACTTTATAAAACAGTATTAGCTAAGTATCTTTAAAAGGATTTATTAAAATGGAAAACTTTAAAAAACACTCTGAAAATTAATCAAAATCTATCTCAATCTAAAAGAAAACAAAATTCTAAGTAGAACTGTTTTTGAAGCAAACTCTGCCCTGGAGTCTTGTCCAGGGTGTCTTTCACCACGTTTTCTGAATACATCCCAAAGTAATTTTCAAGATTCAGCTGTTCTAAGTACTTAACTTATTTCATGCTCAGATAAGTGAGAAGAGTTTATTGTATTTTCAAATGTTTGCTATTTAAAAGGTCTCTTGGAGTCTGACAGCTTCTCACTCAATTATCTACTATGAAACTCCAGAGGCCTGGTGTACTTTTTCTCTTCAGAACTCTGTTTTCTGAGAGTAGGTGACTTCTGAAAAAGTAATATTCTATATAAAACTTAGAGGAATCACTTACTTTTTATGTCTTGACTAGTTCTCTGATGAACAGGGGTTGCTTTTTTTCCATTGTGCTTTCCTAGAGCTGACAGACTAACTGTCTGGGGACTCTTTAATCTTGAAAGAATATTTTACACTTTCTTAAGAAGAAGTTGGGCCAGGATTTCTGAACACAGGAGAAATTTCCTTTTTATAATTTCCTTTAGATTAATCCTTTTGTACCTCAATACCTCACACCTAAATATGTTTTAGTGAAGAGCTCAGATGAAAGAGTCAAACTTTACTCAATTTCTATTAAAAAAACCCCTTTGTGTAGTCTTTATTCTAAATAGTATGACAATTTTAAAGTCAAGAGCCAAAAAGGGCAGAAAATGCCAGAGAAATTTACTATAGGCTGCATTCTTCCATCTACTTCCATTCTGTATGTTACTATACTAGAAGTGATTCTCTGATATTTACTTAATGCTCAGGTGAATCTCTAGGGCTGGAGAATTTGAGATCTGTCAAGATCTCTTGCAAGTTATCAAAGTATTTCTAAAAGGAGAAGTCAAAATCAAAAGCCCAGATAATTGAAGCCTAGACTAACATTCTGGACTGATTATCAGGTAAAAACCCCCAGACTATCTGTTTGAAACTGACATTTAATTCCCTATCAATAAACTAACTAATAAGCATAAAGAAGTAATTACTTTTTGACCATTGGAATACTTAAGCTTTTCTTAGTTCAAATTCTGCATGTGTGCATAGCATTAAGCCTCAAAATCTGGATTAGTTGAACCCCTACAGCTATGACACTGACCAGCTAGCTATTCACTAATGTCCACTCCCTTCACACTCCCAATCCTACCCAAAAGTAGGCTAGATTCAGTTTCAGAAATAAACTGCTGATTCTGCCCTTTCAAATATAAACGAAAGCACATGTAAATCCACAACATACTAAAATCTAATCTTTTAACACAAAAAGCACTCTATTGAAATTATATCTCCCTGTGAATCGAAACTCCTTTTAGCAAATGTTCTTTAAAGTCCAAAGGGCAGTCTTCTACTCACATCCCTACCAATTTTTCAGAGTATCTTCTAGAAGTGAGCAAAGCTCTCCAGTAAAATAGCAGTTAGTAAAGTATACGAAGGTCATTCTTATGGAGGTGGCATCCAGCAGCGAAATGGCAGAGTATAAAAAGAATCTCACACTCTGTGACATCCCAATTGTTATCCGTAATATTTTATAAGAATTTTTAAGACAAAAAGTTCTAAGAACATGCTCTTGCTCCAAGTATTTCTGAACATGAAGATATTTCAGAAAACCCTGATGGGATCTGAAGGAGGATTACTGCAAAGGTGACTAGGACAAAGGATCACTCTAGGACAGTGAGCTTCAACAAACAGCAAGCACCCCTCAACCAAATCAGTTAGTATAAATTCTTTAATGAAAGTAATATTAATGATATTGAATACCTATCATGGAAAGAGCTGAGGTGAATGCATGGAAAGGATTTCATGAAGGTGCCTCTATGCAGTAATTACTATACTATAAAATACCAGTGCTTCATTCCACATCGATTTATTTGCCATAATGAAATAAGCTACGAAGGAAACTTGGGGTTAATTCAGGGTCGAGGTGGATTCTCTTAACTCATGTTATGATTTTGAGTTCTACCAGAGTGTCCCAACATAGTTCTTCAATACTCATTCTGAAGGTTTGCTAGCACTCCCAAGCACCAATATAGGCTGGGCAGTGACTGGCTTGAGAGCAGCCCTGTAGAAAAGGACTTGGGGTTACTGGTGGATGAGAAGCTCAACATGGGCCATCAGTGCTCACTTGCAGCCCAGAAAGCCAGTCATGTCCTGGGCTGCATCGAGAGGTGCATGGCCAGCAGGTTGAGGAAGGTGATTCTTCCTCTCTGCTCCACTCTCATGAGACCCCACCTGGAGTGCTGCATCCAGTTCTGGAGGCCACAGCACAAGAAAGAGAAGGTCGTGCTGGAGCGTGTCCAGAGAAGGGCCATGAGGATGATTAGGGGGCTGGAGCACCTCTCCTATGAAGACAGACTGAGAGAGCTGGGGTTGTTCAGTCTGGAGAAAAGCAGGCTCTGAGGAGGCCTTACTGTGGCCTTCCAATTATTTTGTTTGTCGTCATACTCTTGGTCATGCACTTTGCTCTTCAAAACTTTTTTTTACTTCTATATAACCCTATGCCGTATTATAATTTTAGTAATTTTATTTTTTAATTTACATCATCAGATAAACTCTCACAAAGACGTTTATTTTAGTTAAGCATCTCTACTAAGCAGTCATACGAGTGTGCTGTTTCCCCTTTGCTTTGTTTTCCTTTTAATTTTGGAAGGCTGTGGGCATCCTAAACTATGACCAAGATTTTATTCCAAGTTTTTCACCAAAATGAGAATTGGTAACAAATGTTTGTTTCCTGATATTTCCTGAGGAACAATGACCACACTTACCATAATGTAGTCACTATTATTTGATGACTTGGATATAATTACTTATAAATAAAGCCATCTGATTTACTTTCAACTGAAGGCAAGCTTTCAGTGTGACTAACACTTAATGCACAGCCCCAAGAATAAAATGAGTAAACACTGAAGACTTACTTTGTTAAAATCTGGCCTGATTCAGCACAGAGCTTTCCATAATGACCACTTCATGGGATATTATCACCTACTTGATCTTGTGTAGCTTGGAATTTTTGAATATTTTTTGATCTTTCTGATCGAAAAGGTAATGGTAGTTTGCTTATATCACTGTGACTTGAAACTCCTGGATACGTGCCTCCACTTATTCTCGTCTTAATTGTAAGAATTTCTTTATAATCATGCACTTCCCAAATAAAATAGCTATTCTCAATGCCTAAGGCATATATGCACTAAACAATGTTTAATTTCTGGAATTTTGGTATTCGGGGAACTTACTGTCAAAATTCTCTTTTATTGCTTGCCATTGAGACACCCTTTTCCAATGTGCATATTTACATTTGGATTACCTCTGATTTTTAAGCCATTACATAAGTTTTTAATGAAAAAGACTTGTCTGCTAACATAGAGATATAACCTCTGTAGTCATACACTTCTTGATTTTGGTCTAGCCTGTGTCACGATATTTTCAACTTGACTGAAGCAAATAAATTCTGGAAGTTTTACCTAGAGAACAATATGAGTAATGAAGATATATTTCCAAAAGTACCATTTCTAGTTTTAAGTGGATTTACTTCAGTCTCATTCAGCTTGCTTTCTGGTTCACTTTCATCAAAGATTTTAGTAAATATAGTGACAGAATATGCAAACAAAAAAAAAATCATTCTGCTGCTGTTATTAGTGATATTAGCAGAGAAGAAATTCTGTTTTTTCAAACACATTTGCCCTAGAAATACGAGTTTAAGAGGCTGGTCTTTTTTGAAAGATAAGTAAATATAGTACCTCTTTATTTATATAGCTAACTACTTTGTTGCTTAATTTACAGTTAAGATTACCAGAAATCTATATTGAATATTAGCAATATTGTATTCAGTAACTGAATACATTGAGAAAGCATAGATATAAACTACAGAATAAACATTCACATTCGTCAGTATCCATGGCAAACTACTGAATCAAGGAACAAACTGAGGAATATCATTATGTGTGCTTGAATGACATGTTAGCAAGCCAAACATTTTGCCAATTGTACATTTTGAAATAGAATCAGTATTCTGATTCACAGTCTCCTATGACAGCCAACAGACAAAGCTGCTACTAAAATGTTCAAGGTCTATATTTACTTAATTGTACTTGTAGTATTATTGGACTTTAACTCAAAATCATTATGCAGAAGATTATTACTATGTCTCCAAATTGCCACTTGCTCTCTAAAGTTGTGTAGAGCATAGAAGTAGCTTGTGTGCCTTTTTCTATACATAAAAGTCTACATTTTCATTGCAACACAGTAAATTATCACATAAGTAAAATTAAAGTGAAGCACTGGGTGATTTGTCTCAGTATGGAGACAGAAGAATTTCCTGAGAAATCCCTGGATAGAGAAAATTCTCAGGCAGGAGCCTGGCTTCGTAGACCTCAAGAACTTTGTGCCTTGCAGGCTGACCAGAATGTACAATGACCATTCTACTTCCTTCCATCGTCCTCTTTATTGCATGAGTTTATACACATTTATTTTTTCCCAACAGCTATAAAGAAAGCAGAAGTAAAATATATTTTTTTACTAATTCCTGCACTGAGCGTGAGTACATGCACTTTCTTATTTTAAATAAAATAAGTATCTGGAAAGTAAATTGGATTAGGTCAATAAGGTAAATTAATCTCAGAACAGTTATTAAAAAAAAAAATAATGTCCAGTTATTAAGAAGTGTTACGAAAACGAATCCCTTTATTTTACTACAAATAACTGTTTCATCATGAAAAAGAACTGAAAACTGGTTTTCTTGCAAGATCTAGGAAAACAGTCTCCTAAAGTGTTTCTCACCAAAAATTCTGGGCAAATCGTTAATCATATGGAGACTGCCTTTAAAATTAAAAAAAGTATCTCAGAGAGCAGGGCTCTAGAACTGCAGATTCCCTGCTCTTCTCGGCTTTACATTTTTCTATGGCATGGCTAGCGTTGCTTGATAGTATCCTGGTATGTAAATATGACAGATGAACTGCTGCAAACTTAGTGTAGTACTTTAAACAAGTAAAACCCACGGAAGATAAAAAATTGCAATGTACAGCTGAAATACTTCAATTTAGATCTGGTAGACTCAGGGCTACTTGTCACATAAGGCGTTACGCAGATCCCACTAGGGGTGTTGAAGCGATTGACAATGCCTAGTCTTTACAAAGATATAGATTAACTCAGTTATGCTCTCAAGGGCCTAATGGTTTGGCAGACTGATGATGCTGCAAGAAGCTCAGACATAAGGTAATTGCCTCTTTCTCTTTTTTAATATATATCAGCAATTACATGTTAAGTAATGTACCAGTAATAATCTATGCTTTTCTCCTAGGCTTAATGTGACCAGGTATTATCCTGGACAAGATTCTTTTTGCACTTAAAGGCTGCAAATTTGCATTGTGTCAGACTGGGATTCTTGTTCTCTTCTGCCAGTATAGTGTGGATTTTATGAGTCCCTATTATGTTCACTATTATTAGGGGGTGTTACTATCATGTTTAAGAGGAGGAAATACAAGAAAAGAATAAATTAATCCCTGGGGAGATCTTAGTAAAGTTGTTGCCCATTGCACAGTTTTGCTTCACACACAACCAAAGTCCATTTAAACTGTGAAATGAATAGGTCATTCTAAGAAAATTTGTACAATCTTCTACTATCATAGGTTTGAAACAAGGCAATTCCTTCTGGATTAAAATTTTTCTCTCCTATTGGTACCAGATTTCACTTTATGCTCAAGGCAGAAGAATTATTTCTGCACTGCAGACACTTCTTCAATTTTTTATCATTCTTGCTTTTTCTGTAAGGTTGCTTAATAAAACCTACAGAATTGTACAAAACCTCTCTCTTTGTTGGAACTAATTCCACAACAATTAAATATAATAGGTCTAAAAGACAGAAATAAGCAGTGGAAATTACAGTGGAATCTACCTCCCTGACATGATTGCCCTCAAATTCTTGTATTTTGTAATTCATTTCAAAGTTTATTTTCTGTTTATATCACTAACAAAGTCCACTAGACATTCCTTTATCTTCTTTGCATGGCAATGAAGAAATAATTATTTTTACAGTGCTACCTCTGTAGTGCTGGAGAACCATAAGGTGAGTTTCACCTGTTAGGTAGATTCCTCCATCTGGAGAAGAGAATGACATTCAGTACAAATGAGACTTTTTGACCAGTCTGACCTTGAATGTTTCCAAGGATTAGGCAGCCACAACTTCTCTGAGCAACCTGTCCCAGTGTCTTGCCATCCTCACTGTAAAAATTATTTTCGTTATATTCAATCTAATACTCACTTCTTTCAGTTTAAATCTACTGTCCTTTATCTTGCCACTATAGGTTCTAGTAAAGTCTTTCTCCATCTTCCTTATGAGTCCCCTTTATATATTAAAAGGCCACTATAAAGTGTCCCCAGAGCCTTCTCTTCACACTGAAGAGCCCAAACTCTCTCAGCCTGTCCTCGCATGGGAGATGCTCCAGCCTCCTGATCTTTGTGGTTTTTCTCTGCACCCCCGTGAGCAAGTCCGCCTTTCTTATGCTGGGGGCCCGAGAGCTGAACACAGCACTGCAGGTGGGGTCTCACAAGAGCAGAGTAGAGGAGCAGAATCATCTCCCCTGACCTGCTGGCCACGTTTCTTTTAATTCACTCCAGGATGCGAATTCTGAGTTACGAGCACACATTGGTGGATCATATTTAGTTTTTCATCCACCAACATCCCCAAGTCCTTCTCTGCAGGGCTGTTCTCAATCCACTTGTTGTCCAGCCTGTATTTGTGCTTGAGATTGCCCCAACCCATGTGCAGGACCTTGCACTTTTCCTTGTTGAACTTCATGAGGTTTGCATAAGCCCACTTGTCAAGCCTGTCAAGGTCCCTCTGGATGGCATCCCTTCCCTCCACAAGGGAGGGAAGTAACATGACTTCACTAGTCAGCTTGGTGTCATCAGCAAACTTGCTGACGGTGCACTCAATCCCACTGTCTATGTTGATGATGAAGATATTAAATGCTATTTGTTGTAAAGACCCGTGAGATACCACTCATTAATGGTTTCTACTTTGAAATTTGAGTATAACTCTTTGGATGTGGCCATCCAGCAACTTCCTTATCCATCTATCAGTCCTTCTGCCAGTCCCATATCTCTCCAATTCAGTGGGCAGAATGTTGTGAGGGACCATACTAAAAGCCTTGCAGAAGTCTAGACAGATTACATCCACAGCTCTTCCCTTGTCTACAAATGCAGTTACTCCATTAGAGTAGAAGATAGAAGATCATTGGATTACTCAGATAACTAAAAATCCATATTAGAGTAGAAGGACATGCATTGAACATATCAGCACAGCATTAACAGAAGGAATGGGGAGAAACTGAGCCTCCAGGTGGAAGATAAAGAGCATTGCTTCTTTTTAGAATCCTGAGTAATTTGCATTGGTATTACTCCTCAGGAATTTGCATTGATGGATCCTATGATAGTACTGCTAAAAAATGTATTTATATCTCAGCCATTACACTGGCTAACCTTTCTTCCTACTGTAATCCTTACTCTCTGTTTCAGCATAGTGCTATTAAGCAGTCCTTTTATCATTATTGTTTTCACAAAAAGGGGCTTAATTATCTTTTGAAAAGACATCTTTGAAAAGACACTCATTCCCACCCTCGGAACAGATGTTTCAACTCCTGCATCAATTGCTTGTCTATTGGCTAATGGTTTAGGTTTACAAGCAAAAATGTATGTGATTAGGCCAAGCCCGTATTAAGGTTAACCCCTCTGATTATATTAAACTTCGATTTCCTGTTCCCTTTGTCCACCACAACTCCTGCATTTTGAACTATTTTCTCAGGCCTGAAACCAGAGTCACCTTTTCCCCTCATCCACTTTTAAACTTCCCTGTGACTCTCGCAATTTCAAGGACACAATTTCCCTTGTGGTGTCCTATCTGTCTAAAACTTATTTCCTCTTCTCCCTAAGCCACTGAATCATTTCTTTAAATCTCACCTTAACACCTCCCTGCTCTCTTTAACCTATGATTCACAACCTCTGGAAAACACTTTTGTGATATCCTTTATGAAGCATGCACAGTAAAAAGGAAATTTACTGTCGTCTTGTTGAAGAAAGCTATACTTGAGGTACATGACTGTGGATTAAGGGTCCTATAGAGTCCACTCAAGACAGACAGAGCTTTGCAGAATCTATTGAAGTCTGAGTATTTACATCCACTCACCTGAAAACTTCATAGCTACACCCTTACAGGCTTATAGGCTGTCGTCTTTCTTCTTGCCTTTGAAGTCATAGCTTTACTCCTGCTGTCAGAGGACACTACTGAGTTTTGCCCAGCTTCAAAAAGGTGCCTATTCTGAAACCAGCAGAACTGAACAAAAGGATGCAGTTCCCTCATCTCTCCCTTCAGTAACCAGTACCATTTCCCTAATCTTGACTTTAGATACTCTCCAAAAAGAGCAGCAATAGAAACGAAAAAAATCACAGCACGTCCCTGTTGATCCAACTAAATGAAGGACGAAAGTTTTGTCATTGTTTCCTCAGCAGTCTGCGGTAGATGGCAGATTTGTGTGACTCTTATAAAATCTGAACAAGACAAACAATTTGATCTTAGACTGCTTCTACCCAATTCAGTGAAAGGATGCAGGGAAGCAAAGTCAGAAAACCAGATGGACTGCACAGTGAGGAGGAAGGGGAGCTCTAAGAAAAGATATGTGTGAAAATTAGTAGGATGGTGTGGCACAAACCACATCATACAAAAACGCATGTGAATGGTACCTATTTAGAAGGCCATTATTCTTCCCCATTCACAAAGTACTTCTCATCGTAGCAGGTAATTTTCTGTACTCCTATAGAAAACACCATTTAAATCTAGCTTTTTTGCTCAGCTGAGGTAAGCATTCTATGGTCATGCTCATTTTTATGCCTTGGGAATAGTCTTGGGATGGAACTTTGTAATCTTTCTATTCACCTGACACTTGCCTGAATTTTGTTTGTTTGGTTTTTTTAATTTTTTTTTTATTTTCAAGTCTTTTTTACTGGTCAAAGCAAAAGAAATGGAAGAAGAAAACTCCAGTTCACATTCACATGACTCCCCAAGTTGTGACTTGAAGGAAATACTCTAAATATTTAAGGTTTGCAACGTATTTTTCAATGTTGATAATATATGTTTTGGAGTATATTAAACTGCATACACACATAAAGACATTATACATGTGGACACACATATTCTGCACATAGGAAATCACAGAGAGAGAAATATGGGCAAAAATGTTAATGTACTACTTATGCTCTGGCAAGGGAGTATAAGAAGAAACAAATTTTGCAGCAATAGTTTGGAATGTGGGTTTGGTTTTTGTTGTGTTTCTTTTTTTTTAACATGCACATCAAATAAGTAACTAAAATTAAATACTCACTCCAGTTATGTAGCGAGGTCTATACTGGATGGTTCCAAATAAGCCAAGTATGACTATAATAATGTGTATAAAATTTGCCAGGATGGGTGCCCACTGATAACCAAGGAAGTCAAATATCTGCCTCTCGAGCACAGAAACCTGTGATAAAAAAAACAAGAGCACGAATAGGTTAGGACAGACAAGAAAACATCTATTAGGGTATTTCCCCTTCCCACACCCAAGATAATTGCCCTGAGGTAAAAAAAATACTTCAGCCCGCAGTAAAATGAAACAGGTTTGCAATTTTCACCTTCCTGTTTTAATGAAAGCTACATTTCTCACTGACAGTTTACTGGGTTGTATTCAGTCAGCTGAAATATTCATGTGGGCAATTGTACTGAAATACTAGACTGTCCACTAGGATGGTATGCTTGCAGGGGGAGAAACAAAAAGTAATCTTGTTATATATACTAGCAAATGCTATATTTTAGCGTACCAGTGCTGAAAACAAGAGGCAAGCTTATGACATCTCAGCTACTTTGTTTCCATTCACAAACACCATCCTTCAGGCTAGCCCTGTCTCTTTACTTACGTTATTTCCCTACCTGTTGATTTTTTTCTCTTCCCTTTATCCCAGCTACCGTTAGAGAGCTTTTATCCATAACCAAAAGTCCACAACTTTTTCACTTCGTTCTATTGATAATGACTCTAGTTTACCTCGTCCTCCTATCACAAGCATCAGCTGAACTGTAAGCTGTTACCCGAAACATGATTTTAAAAAGTGAATTAAGAGACAATCTTGGGCTGTTGATAATTGTTTTCAAGGAATACCATTCCAAGTAGATATTACAGGGAGGTTGGACTAAATGATCTCTAAGGTCCCTTCCAGCCTAGGTCATGCTATGATTCTATGATATCAGGAAGCAGAAAACCTGCATTTCTAACAGTATGAATAGAAACAATGTCAGAATACAAATAATACATGTCCCTTAAATGATGCTCAGATATAATGTCAAAAAACAGCACTGCACCCCAAACCATGTGCAGTGCGGTGTGTTTTGACAAAAGTAATATTGATGTGAAATATTAGAAGGCAATGCAATGGTGAAGTGAATTTTGACAAAAAGGATAAGGCATTACTTTGATATTCCTTCAAGTTCACTAACTGGAACAGTGAATGGATGAGTTTTATGAAAATGTGAAAAATAAAATAAAAATCATAAAAAATGCCATAATAATGACAAGAACAGCAACAATGCCAACACTACACACACAAAAGAAAGAAAGAAAGAAAAAGCAAGATGTTTCTTCATGAAGTTTCATTAAATGACAGGTGACTATTTACTTGATTGATATTATGTTGTGGATTAATTGAATTAAGTGTATCTGCCACTCCAGTAATTTAAAAATAACACCTTTTGAGATCAAGTACTAAATGAATAATTAACTACTGTTCACCACCGTTCTTGCATGATACAGCTATGGGAGAGTTTTTCAATTTCCGTGCCGTAGTCCACTGCCACACCAACATTTTCTTTTTGAAATTTAGAAAACTTGCCATTAGAAAGACAGCCTACACTTATATCAGCATTGCAAAAGAGTGTTAATTATATAGTACTTACTGGCATCGCTTGATCTTTAAGGGATTGTTGAACTAACTGTAGGAAAGTTTGTCAGCCATATCATTCTGAATTTGAAACTTCAGGGTTTCATATCAACCACTGCATTCCCCTCTACAACAAAGATTCCTTTCACACAACACATCCAGCTTATTGTCAGTCTTGGTATTTTGCCAGCCATTTTATTTTACAGATTTATTGGCAGAAAGAGATTCTGGTCCTACATCATCCAAGATCTTAATGAACTGATTTCTCTCCCTAGCAAAGTAACATCACAGAATTATTTCCTTGACTACTGACATAGTCATTTATATAAAAAAGACCATCATCTGGCATAAAACAGTGTTATGGAGGTCTGTGTGAATTCTATTAGGGGTATCAGCAAAAGACCTGCTACACCTTAAATGCTGTTAAACAAGCAGGGAAATAAACAGGGAAAATGCTCACTGAGCACAGAGCTCTAATTTTCATCAGCTCAAAGAAAAAGTAAATGAGAATAGCAAATAAGTAGCAAAAAGAGTCTAGACTGTACAAGCTTCTAGTATTGGAACAGTAGGGAATCAGTAAGCAAAAAAATACAAGGGATGACACAAATCATTCAACCAGTAGGAAGTCATATAATTAAGCATGTTAATTATAGAGGAAAATTGCAGCACGGTAGTTAATTATATAAAAAAGTAGAAAACCTAATAGTCTTGCTGCAAATTTAGGTTAAAAGAAAACTGCGCTATCATGCATCAAGCATGTTTCGTTTCATTTCATTTTTGTGGTGAAAGAAGCACCCGTTCCAACAAAACTTGTTGATGAGGCTGTGCTGGATAAATGGCTGCTCTGCGCAAATCTTCACTTCCCGCACGCCAATGTTCTTCTGTTTCTGTTAACGACCAGTAACTTCTTCAGTATCAAGCAACTTCAGTACCAACTACTCCCTCAGATTTTGCGGCCATGTTCAAGCTTTCTGAGGGGAGGAGCTACCAGAAAACTTGGCACGCAAGGCAATGGGTCCATACTGGCTGTGTAAAACAAGGAGACAAGTCTGCACAATCTCTGTCCTGGTGTATCTGCCCCACCTTTGCCATAGGTGGACTCACTACAAGACTTTCTCCTGTAACTCCAAGCAATCAGCTGGGTATGTGAAACGGCAGCATTCATGTAGGCTGTGTGGAGAGAACATGCTGCTGAAAATGCAGCTGTTGTTCCTTAGAAGATCAGACTACCACAAGCAAGGTGCATCACAGATGTACTATGGAAAATATAGGACAGAACTAGATCTTTATTCCCACTTCCTGAAGAGATGAAGGTGGAGACAAAATAAAAATGACCCAAAACCAAACTGGAAAACACTATAGACTTTCTACATGCAGTTACTTAAAAATAAATCTCATTTGGTCTGTGCGTCTAAAAGGGGAAAAGCGAAAAGTAGGACAAAGTACTGATAAAATCTATTAAAAACAGTATTATGTAGCTTCCTCCTCTTCCACAGATGCCAGAAAAATGAGGGATTTCCTTACACAGCAAGAGAAAATATAGGCCTGATGTTGAAAGTTGGTTTTTTTCCCATTACTTCAAAAACTTAAATTTTTCAATTAAACAACTGCACTTCTTTCTCAAAATCGTATCCACCAGCTTCAAAAGTTTAATGATGCTTCAAGAAAATTACAGAGATAAATGAAAGGACTGACAAAGAAATATTAATCTTTAAAGTCAAGGAACGGATAAAGAATTGTACTTTTTCTTTCTTCTTCTTCTGGAAACAAGAGTTTAAAATTAAAACAAGAAAGAAGAAAAATAGATGAAAATTATGCTATGGCAAGAAAAAATGTTTTAATTCAACTCCATTCGCAGGGAACGCAAAATGTAGGTTTATGGAGAGTCAGTTTCTAATGTTAGAAAATAAATATCCACCACACTGTCTTCTTAGGCTTCTAAACAAATAGACAGATTAACTTATGAAGTCAGGGATAAAATTACAGAAGAGTTAAGCGTAATTACAATGAACCATTTTTACTAATGCATCACTTTTTTTCCAGACTTCCATTTAAATACAAGATAAAACCAGCCTGTATACTGTCAAGTTGGAACAGCTCAAACCTTTCCCAGATTCATGACAGAAGCTGGTTGCTAATAGGTTAACAGTGTTACTGACCTTGAGGGATCTAAAAATTGAATTTCCAGAGGATAAAGAAAACCATTTTGAGATGATTCTTAAAGTATATGATTGGGCTAAACTTTCAGATAGGAACCACAAAGGAGAAACCAGTCAAAAGATGATTTATAACACAAACCCCCAAACGGAAAATGACAAAGTGCCTTTCCTCAGAAAGCTCCTTGAGAAGAAACTCAACCACGACTACTTCACATTGATACAGAATCAAAACTTTGCATTGACATAAATTAAAGTGCACACAGGTACAAGCGGATCCATTTGCCCCAACACCCGCCAGGGCCCTTGGGCAGCACACAGAGCCCAGAGGCGCCCGGTATGCTGGGACCTGGGGTGGGGTCACGCTCAGCTGATGGGACTCGCCAGCTGAATCACAGCATCAAGCTCTCACTTTGCTCCAAAGGAAGAAGAGATTAGCTCAAAGTGCAGCAAAGGAGAACTAAGCAACCGTGGTTTATATCAAGATGAGTGCGGGCTAAGGATGCGCTACAGGAATCAAGCTCTAATCAGCAGCTCATTAAGTACTCTAAGCTCAATTGCGTTGCATCAGATGCCCATAGCTTCTCATAATTTGCCTGTGTTTTTAAGACAGACATATAGTTTTTGAATGACTTTTGGTTCTTGGTGATATGGCAGAGAAAGTTATAGTTTGGGCCTGTGGTTTATGGAAGAATTCTAATGCTAAAGCCTATGGGTACAACATACAGCATCCCCAGCCAACCCTCCCCCAGTACTTCCATCATTTTGAGGAAGAATGCATAGATCTGTGCCATTCCTTAGAGAGGTTTATTTAATTTTTCATCAAAATTTCAGATAGTATCCTGAGATAGGGGGCCCAGCTACTCAACAAATTCTCCATAGTTACCTAGCACAAAAATGGAATATTTTCAAAGTCAAATCCATACAAAATACACCTACACATCTGCAAGTGTGCATGTGCATGTGAGTCAAGTCCTTTACTGCAAGACAGCAGGGAAAGAAAAAATATTTTAATTATTTTTGTAAGAATAAAGGCAAAACTAAAATGAAATTCTGTGAGGAGCTGTAGACACAATGGTGTTCATCTAATAAAGACCATCATAAGCACAAGTAATTCAAGTTAAAATCAAGACGGAATTAGTTTCCACTTGTCCCTTGCCTCCTTAAAGTAATCACATATATAATACTAAGCCCCTGTCCTTAATCCATTTGATGCTGCTGAGAGAAGGAATAGGCCTTCACCGCACTTGATAAGAAGGTAATCACAGTTTATAAAAATTCTGTGTAGGACCACATCCCTGCATCGTATTGTGTACAAGTGGATTTCTGCTGTGACCTACTGAGGACAACAGGGCTCTCCACAGGTACAGAGTATATTCTAAGTCTCAGCTGCTGCCTTCTTTAGCTGAACACAGTAATAATAACAAAACCTGGTAAATACAAGCTTTCTACAGAAGGCTTTCTGTTATGTAGTAATGAGAAGCAGAACTGTTATCCAAACTCTTTAGTTATTATTACCTGTGACACGAAAATAAGAAAGATTCTAGCCAAAGCTGAGCTGGTGAAGCTGACAGCTGGTTTAAATAAAAATTATTTACTGTGCACTGAACATATCTTCAGGGTGTTATACTCATGATTTATAAGTGTTTAGACTCCATCAAACATACATAGAGACCCAGTGACTCAAACAATAAAAAAATCAAAACCCTGTCTCCCCAGCACTTCCCTGAAAGAATCACCTTCTGTGTGAGCAGGCAGAAAAAAAATAAGAAAACTGCTGGCAAAATGCTTGCTCAACAAGTTCAATTCTTGCAAAACACTTTATCCACACAAGTCATGAAATTCCATGACAGAGATATGATGGAAAAAAATCGGATAAGTCCCTAATTTTACACTGAATTATTCAGTATTTTTAATACTGATTCCTAAAACAATTTTTAGAATAACTTTATAGGACCTATATTGGTAGAATTATGACAAAAAACTAATTAAATATTTAAGTTTTACACTTAAAACATGTAAAATTTTGAAACCTGAAGCAAATACTTGAATTCATGGCAACATTTTATATAGATACACAGAGCTATAAAGATAATTGTGTCTCCTATGCCTCATACGTAATTTTTATACTGTACAAGAGAAAATTCACCTTTGCTAATAACTTAACAACAAAACCTCGGAATTTGTGAGATATAGTAGGTTTAAATTCTCTTGAAATCAGAAGAGTATTTCAGTTCATTCATTTGTCTTTAGAGCAAAGTTTTGTACACATCTACACACTTGATACCAATGACTAGCTTAAGTGGGCTGGGGGTCTTCAGTTCAAGCTACAATTTAGATCACAAATCTTAAGATTATGTTACAGTGCATTTTGTGTGTGTGTGTGTGTGTGTGTGTGTATGTCTGTATGTTTTAAGACGTGTCATGCTTCTGGCTGTCCAGAACCAAAAGGGCTTATACAGGTATCAGAACCACACACTTTTGCATGCCTGAAAGATTTGAAAAAAACAATCACATGCAAAATGTTCTACCCGTGAGGCTAAATATCATGAAGTTAATATTTCAGCTACAGGATTAACTTAAGTAATACTGACTTAGAGGTGCTAAGAGTTTTAGCCCCTGTGAGGTATTCTGTTTCCTGTTCATGAACTTGCAATAACAATTTGTACTTTATTTTAATAACACATATTTGCAGTCTACTAAAACCAAAAAGATAAGGACTGAATGTAGACAGAAGTGGTTCAGATTCAAACTGATAAATTTGGTCAAGTTATGAGGTTCATTTTGACTTTAAAACCGAGATATTGTTACAACATAAAACACTCAGCTGTCGCGTCCCAGACAGGAGTGTAATAATCATCTAGTAAAGCTGCCTCTGTGTTTTTTAGGAATATTAAAAATCAGATGGGCTGCTCACAAAAAAATAAATCTTTCTTAACAAAGCTTTAGCCACAGATGATAGAGTATATAAGAACAGTTTAATATACTTGCTTAGCTGTGGTGTTTACTTTTAGAAGGCCAGATTTACACAGTGCAGGCCTACATCATAGAGGCAGAGATGTAAGAGCTGCTTCTTCCCACAGTGCTTCTGAAACCAGAGAGTGCAGGGCAGATGCAGCTGACATCTCTTTGTGTGCCAGCTCAGGCCTGGAAGCAGCAGGGCAACACAGTGCCTCCCCCAGCTGCAGGACCCTGGCACAAAAGATGTGCCAGTCGACTGGTGGAAGCTCAAGACAGGAACGAGGATTAACAAAACCAGTTAGACATACTGAGAACCCAACGTTGACTGGAGGCAGTGCTCTGCATTGTTAGCTTCATATGGCAACTTGGTACAAAGCCAGGTAGGTCATGAGCACGGTCTTGGGCTTGATGATTATTTTGTTTATGTCAAAGGTCTGCAGAGACAGGCTAGCCGTGGCTGTGGCCAAAGGAGGGATCATGACACACTGGTGGCAATAAGCTGAAATATTGCCAATGTGCTCAAACCAACTTTCTCCAATTCTTCCACTGACAACGGGAAGATCAAGACCAATCTCTCAGTGGTTCCCTTCCACCTCTCTGCCCTACCCCTACTTCTCTATCTCTCCATCACATTCTGCTTCTAGCAAGAGCATTGAAACCCTAGCTCTCACACCTCATCTTTAAGGTGACAAAATTCAATTTTACTGACACTACTGAGAAATCCTGACACAGTTCTAAATATGACTGGATGATCGCACTCAAAGAGTTGTGATCAATGGCTTAGTGTGCAAGTGGAGATGAGTGGTGTACCTCAGGGGTCAGTACTGGGACCAATGACGTTTAACATCTTAGTGACATGGACAGTGGGATCAAGTGCATCCTCAGCAAGTTTGCAGATGACACCAAGCTGAGCAGTGCAGCCCATATGCCAGAGGGACAGGATGTCATTCAGGAGAAGGGAAGGAAACGCCACCGAGAGGAAAAAAAAAAAGCCACAGAAGTGGGCCCATGTGAATCTCATGAGGTTCAACAAGGCCAAGGTCCTGTGCATGGGTGGGGGCAATCCCAAGCACAAATACAGGCTGGGCACTGAGTGGACTGAGAGTGGCCCTTCAGAGAAGGACATGGGGGTGTTGAAGAAAAACTGAATATGAACTAGCAGTGTGCATTCACAGACCAGAAAGCCAATAACATCCTGGGAAGCATCAAAAGAAGCGTGGCCAGAATGTCAAGGGAGGTGATTCTGCCCCTCCCATCACACCTCACCTGCAGTGCTATGTTCAGCTCTCTAGCCCGCAGCATAAGACAGACATGGGCCTGCTCAAGTGGGCAAAGAGGAGGCCCATGAAGCTGATCAGGGGGCTGTAACACTTCCCCTATGAAGACAGGCTGAGAGAGATGAGACTGTTCAGCCTGCAGAAGATAAGGCTCCAAGAAGACCTTATAGCGGCCTTCCAGTACTTAAAAGGAAAGAAGAGGAGGGATTCTATATCAGAAGGTAATGGTTTCAAACTGAAAGGGGGTAGATTTAGATTAGATACTAGGAAGAAACTTTTTTCTATGAGGGTGGTGAGACACTGGAACAGGCTGCCCAGAGAAGCTGTGGCTGTCCCCTCCCTGGAAGTGTTCAAGGCCAGGCTGGATGAGGTTTTCAACAATCTAACCTAGTGGCAGATGTCTCTGCCCATGTCAGGAGGGCGAGAACCTGATAATATTTAAGGTCCCTTCCAACCCAAACCATTCTTTGATACTATGATAAAAATAGCACTGAACTAAGCTTTAATAATATTTTATAATTGCATAATCTGAATTTGCCTGCAGTAAAGCCTGAAGGCAAAATGAATCATTCAGAATGCATTCAGAAAGATTAGTCTTATCTAGCACTTCCGAATTGTTTCTGTCTTTATGGAAATATTTGACAATAAAACAGGTCTTGCTTTCATTCACAGAGATACAACTAGTGATTCAAATTACAGTATATTATATTTGTAATCTCAACAAAGATGTGATAATGCTGTTGTGGAATTGACAAGAGGATGTATCCAGGGTATCTTAACTTGAGATAGTGAAACTATATTCTGTGTTATTTCTTCAGCCAAAAAATGGCCTAATACCTGAAAAAAACCCACCCTTCTAACAGCAATAAAAAATTAGTCTCTACTCCTCAGCAAGAAAGGCACACCTGTAAGAACCCTCATTATCCAAATAATTTTGACTGGTATTGACAAGGATCACACACTCTCTCATCAGGAGTGAGACTTGTGACAATAAGAACTGGGCATTTATTATTAGAGGAGTATATCAAGTAAAAAAAAGCCAATGTAGAGTTTTACTTGTATTCAGACACACGATTTTCCACAAAGCTAGAGGGAGAACGACAACTAGTACATGTTAGAACATGTAACACACAGAGAGGTCTTTGCTTTATAGTCACTCGTTTCACTTTATGGAAGAGAGTTAACTCACATCAGTTATAGTCAGGAAAATTTCTAGCTGCTAAATTTGTCTGTAACCTGTGTATAAAGCCATTATTCCTTAGGAAACTCCAGGTAGTGCTGAAGCAGCAATGCATCTTCTCTGCAACACGGTTACCTTAAGAGTCATCTGCTCCCTACATCAGAGTCACAGGCACAAGCACAGTCTCAGATCTAATCTTCCAAATGCTTAGTGACCTAGGTCTAGAACCTTTAAATTCAGCCACAGCTAGGGAACACTTATTGTTGTCTACAACCCAGTTCCACAAACAGAAATTTCTATCCTAAGGGTGAAGCTTTTTTTTTTTTTATTTAAGAAAATGGAGTATATTCATAGGCTAGTTCAAGATTGTTGATTCAACTCAAGAATCGCTGACTAGAGCCAGCCAATTTGCAGCAATTAGCAATATTTCATCATTTGTATTCAGTCTGCTTGAGAACATGATTATAAGAAAAAAAAGCAGCATGTGAAACATTCTAGGCTGTCATAGTCATTACAGGAAAACCCTAGGTCATCGGACAATTGGGGTAAAGGTCCCCATTCCAAACCCTGTGGACGGCTAGCGTGGTGCCCTCAAAAAGATCCCATTAAACATTCCAAGGAAAAGAACAAGTTTTGTGGGTTTTTTTTAATCCGTTTTTATGAAACAATATTTTTAAATGAGCACGACCCTAAGCTTTCTGTTTTAAAGAAATATAAAACCTGTCACCTGACCCCAGAAAGCATAGGCTCTGTAATGTAAGTCAGCAGTACAGACCACAGTCTCATTCTCTTGTCTCTTTCAGGATTAAAGCTATAAAAAAGCTATAATAAAATTAAAAGGCAGACCTGCCATTCCTTTACCCTAGCCTCAGTGACAAATGAATAAAAAGCTACTCTGCATTGACTAACGTATTAATACTGTGCATTGACCTTTTTTAGTATACAATTATTATATGCATACATATACCTCCTTCTCTTAAGTACCTTGTTTCTTGCAGTCAAGCATTATCAGCCTACAAGATAACAAATAGTGAAAAATTGAGTGTTGTAATAAAGTAAGTGCCAGCTAAAGAGATAGATAGTGAATCACAAAGCTCTACTCCAAGTCTGTTAAGATTGAAAAGTTAAAAATGTAAGGGACAAGGAAAAGGGTGGATGCGAATCTCTGACAAAAGACTAAACACACATGATGAGTGCTTGCTGTCTTCCACAGTGCTAACAGGTGTCACTGTATCCCAGCGATGAGAACGAATGGTGTCAAAATATTCCACTTCCATGTGAGCAGATTGTCCAGAAAAAAAATAAGTTGTAGCTGGATCAAAATTAAAATATTCAAACAAAAGGGGTAAACAGGAAAGGAAGCACATATACTAAAGAGGAATGTAATGGTTCTTCTTGCATAAATGTTAACTGCAGTCAGCCATGGTTCTCTAGTTTATGCAAAGATAATTTATATCAACTAATTTGAGGCTAAATTGATTTTTATTTGATATTTATTTTGTGTAAAGGTTAGAACTGAGCGTCCTGGATTAAACCCATTTGTTTATCCAAAATAAGCACTCAAGCACAGTAGCAGTCTCTCAGCAGGTATTTTGATAGTGACAATCTTGTTAAATATCTAAAATAAGATTTTTACTTTTTTTTTTACTTTCCTTCTGTACTTCATATGGTAAAATAGTAGTATACTTCTCTTATTGGAAGTTTGTTAACACCAGTTGGTACCTTACTTATGTGATAAAGGCTGGAGAGGGCTGCCTGACAAACCTGCGTCTCTGCCACTGTGGTGTTTGTGGAAATTTTTTGCTTCATAAGAGAGCCAATCAGGTATAGTAAAACAAAAATTGCTTCACTGTAACAAATCACCACCTCTCCTTCTACATTTGCCTTCAAATCTTCATTTTCTCCAGTTTCCAATTTGTTCTCTTTAATTCAGTGCCCACAGCAATTCTGCCTGGAAGCAGCGACAGCTATAATCTAGAACTGCTGTGAGCTTTCCTCCAGCAGAGCCCTACCCCTGCCAAGAGCCGCCATCATTCAAGTGGCACTTGCTGGCACGATAGCACAGAGTTGCAGCAATTTCTTTCCACTTTTCCATAGCTCACAACCCCAGCTGTTCCAAGGGGGTGATCACCTTGCTGGTTTGATGAGGTCTAGAAAACTCAGCAATAATTATTGTGCTGGCAGTACTGAAGGCAGCCAGCATCACTAAGGCAGGAATTGGAATGCAGTCCAACCAACATAGCAGAATCTACTAATTTGTTGCACTGAATATTTTCTTGTAAGAAATAATCATGAGCCTTGTGATAGACTATGAAAGGCAAATTAAATTGCCTGAGCCAGATTCTTCTACAGTGCCTAGCAAAAATAATAATAATAATAAAAAGCTAACAATTCCAGGTTAGCTGCTTAAATCTAGCATTTTAAATTCTCTGGATTGTTAGTAAATGACCTCCTCAAATTTTACAAAAAACAATCATCCATCCAATCATGACCTGTCAAAAAGAGATGTTTAGAATTATTTGTGATCGATTTAATGTGGACTACGACAGGAGGCTAACAATGGTAAGTTCCATTTCATAACATATGCTATCTTACACAGGATTGTTAAAAATCAAATAGTGGAGTTTTATCCTAAAATGATATTAGCCAGTGTTTTAAAGATGCATTTCTAATGATTTGCTAATCCTTGCTAGACAGGAGCTTTTAATACAATGATTTGAGAATAACTACAATGTCTTTTTCAAAACGGACTCCTATTATTAATGAAACAATAGGATAAAAATAAAATTTATGTGACACCAAATGCCTGTATGTTTCTTAGTGCTATAGGTGACCTCTCTAGTGAAAGTATTTTTAACTCAAGAAAAGGTAACCTGATAATTTCGTGTGTACTGCTTCTCTGTTAGGAGCATACCTCTATGCACCGAATGCTGCACCTGCTGGTTCCTGCTTTGTGCTGCAGGTTGTGTTTTGACTGAGGTAATGGTTTACCTTGTGGTTTATGTCTAGACCTGTGACTTACTGATTAGAACTCAATTTATATTGAAGATGCAGGCAACTGACCTCCCTGGCAAATATCAGAGTTACGTGGAAAAGAAACCTACGTTAATGAGAACTGCCTTCTTTCCGAGTGGTGAAAAATAACTAAAGCAGAATCAACCTCCTTCACCTCTGCTGCTCTGTTACTGCAGCCCACGAAAGAAAGGATCAATGTCCATTCAAAATGCCCTGCTATTGACAGATAGTTCTATACTGGTAAGAAGGAGTAGATAAACTTGTGCACATCTGGAAAAATATAAAGAAAAAAAAAGTCATCAAATTTTCCCTTAATTTATTTCACTATACAAAGAAAATCATGCCAAAAAAAAGTAAAACTCCAGAGTGAAAACAGCGCTGTATTGTGGGCAACTAACCAAAGCACCAGCAGATTCCTTCTGAGAGCTGCCAATGGTTATCAGTGTGTTTAAATCCCAATTTCAAGACAAAGTCACTTGGAACTGCAGATTTCATTAGCTTTCTCTAATTATTAAGTGCCTATCTTACTTAAATGTTTCTGAATACTTTATTTTGTATATCAGTCTAATCTGTAAGGTGAAAAGTCTTTAAAGGTTAATATTAGTTTTCAACGTTATTAGACACTGGACCTTCTCTTCCACCTTTGTAAAAGAAGATCAGGAACCAGAGGTGACACCAGCTAAAGTCCTATCAATGGTCAGTGTGATGGAGTATAAATGTGGTCAAGTGCTATTCAACTAGTTTCTTCTCTTCCTGTACTGCGGACTACAGTTAGGTTAGATCGGGAAAACATTTTGATGAATATAATTTGTTGTGGGAGATTCAACACTACTTTTGCCGAAGGATGTTAAGAATCAGTAACCAAACCTTCCTGGCATACGCATTCTTTCATAAAGTCTTGGCAACACTGCATACTTGAAAGCACGCTGTAAGAAGAGGTTATGTGTGGAAGCGCTGCAGTTTTCTAACTATCCAAATTTGCAAGGTAGACAAAATTGATAGAGTTGCAAAGTGTATCACAACACTCAATGACTAGGCATCAAAGTGACAGATGAAATAATTTCCTGATATGTGCAAAATGATGTACCTTCCTGGGAAAGAATATTTAACATACACAGTGAAAGGTTCCGAAGTAACTATTATTACTCAGGAAATTTTATGAGAGTATTCCAGATAGTTAGCGTAACATGTCAGCTTGATAATTAACAAACTCCAAATGCTAGAAATCATTAGGGAAGAGTGGGCAATTAAATAAAGAACCGCACTGTTGAGAGAGAACAATACACTTGCAGTAGTAGACACAATAAAACTGCAAAAGTACAAAAAATATACAGGGATGATCAGAACGGTGGATGATTTCTACTCAGGCCAGACTAAACCAGTTAGGAGTCTTGAAGTCAGTAAAGAGAGAGTTGTAGGGTGCTACGAAAAAGTCTTAAAAATCAAAGATCATTTAAAGTAAGGAAGTTGGGAACAAGTTTTATTATTTCTCCTAGTACTAGCAACAAAGATAGCTGCAATGATGTGAGAAAAACTGGAAACAAAAAAAAAAAAAAGGGAAATATTATTTCACAGGATGAATGATGAAACTGGGAAAAATATTGCCACAGGCTTTTGTGTTTTAGACAGAAAAAACATTGAGAATTTTATGGAAAATTAATCCATTGACAGCAGTTAAAAACAATGCTCTGGCCACAGCATTTGGTTTAAGAAGTCTCATAATTACCAATTGCTGAAACCTGAGAGAGTAAATTGGAAGAATGGCCATGCTGTACAGGGTCCTGCACTGTTCACTAGGCAACTCCTACTGGCTGCTGCTTGAGGCAAGTTTCTTTGCTTAGGTGATCTTTTGTTCTCATCAAATAAGGCTTTTTTTACCTTCCATTTGAAGTAACTTATAGGTTTGGGGTTTTTTTAATTTAAATTGCAATGAAATTACTGCAAAATTTCAAGTCACATCGAGATTATGCCCACTGACAGCATACAAGAATATGTATACTTATGCTTAAAACACAGAGAATTATACATTCACACTTTCAAAAATGTTAAGATTTAAATTGACTTGGGAACAAAAACAATATGATCTTAATGACTAAAGTTATTTATAAAATGAAGTTTAAACATGATCACTTTAGAGATATCACCCCTTTAAATTTCAGTAACACTGCAGGAGAGTAACCTATTGTCAGGTCCTGTAAAAAGCTGCTCTCTAGTGGCTACTGACAAGGACCAAGAATCAAGAGTATAAAATGAAATCATTTCCTTTATTCACCACTCTATCCATTTGTCTCCTTTTTAGTCTCTTTGCATATGTTATATAACCTTGTTGTTGAATAACACTAGATCAAAACTTTTGAAAACCACTGTCAAAGGCTCCACTTACATGTCAAGATACAGTGGGACGAAGGAAGTCAGCAAAACTGAGGCACTAGTCAAGTATTTGTGGATAAAATAAGACTACAAGAAACTCTGGGCCCAGTTTGGATCTATCCATCCTTTGGGAGGGGTAACTTTTGTCTCTCCTGGGATAGGTATTGATGTGCCAATCCTACTCAGCTATTCCTCTTCAACTGTTCTGCTCCTCTGGGGTCATTAGCAAGCCTAAATAAATAAATACATTTGAGTCGGTTACTGTGCCTTTTATCCAAAGATTCTTGTGAAAGGACACGTAACAGCACTATCTTAACTTTAGAATAAGGACCAAAAGAATGAGATGGATAGAAACCTAGCAAATTCACCTAAATAATGACTGAATAATTCTGCATGAAGAATAGTTGACATGTCTAACGTCAGGTATAAGGCTTTTGCTTGCACTGAAGACAACAGGTGGGACTTCCATTATCAGGAACCAGAAGAAAGTAATCTCTCTCTTTCAAATAACATCTATTACCTGTGTTATTACCTGTCTCCAATAATATATGTCATGAAAAAATGTGAGATTGTGAGGTATATTAATAACAATGATGTAAATAACGTTCATGTTCCCGATGCCTTAAAGGCAGCCAAAATATGAGCATTTTCTTATTTTAATTAGCCCTTTAATAGGAAGAATATTAGGTGACAAAGCACCAGGATGTGGCACATCTGGTAACTGCTACAGAATACACCCCCGCTCAAAACTGTCACTGCAATAAAAACAAATCACTAAATGTATTTCCAAATGAAAAAAATACTGCTCAGATATGTCAGATTAGTGCAACATCACGCAATCTGGAGCACAAAATGTAAAAAGTCTTTTGCAAGCTTAAAGTGTAATATTAGAGGAGAAAATACATGCCCTATGAAGCCTGGATAGGAAGAATGGAACAACATATGGAAAACTCCAGTCAGTTCTTCATCAGCAACCTGCCAACCATTCACTGATGGACAGTAAAAAAGCTACCTCTTATTAAGTTATAAAATGGAAAGTGAAGTTGGCACTAGTGGAAAAGTGTAGCAGATTTGGGTAATGACATATAGCTTACGCTAAGCATAAGAAATTCAAGTTCTGCTTTGCAAATAGCGGAGGTAACTGAAATAAGTGGTGGGCAAGGCATGCAAGATTTTTTTGCTAACTGGGCTTGTAAGTCTTCTACATACTAATCTCCACCTTGAAGCTTTCAATACCTAAACAACTACAGCAATCTACCTGCTGTGGGCCACAGAACATAAACGAATCATTTATTTTTATGCCAGTGGTGGTGGCAAATAGGCTGGATAAGGGAGGTTCCTCCCTGTGAATCCACAAAGGGAAATGACTAGAGATAACAGAAAATGGAAGCAGCACGCTGCCAGTAGGTTTCAAAAGTCTATAGAAGAACTGCATTATTGTAGCTAGGATACGACATTTTCAATCTTGGAAAACAAAAGTGATATCAATGGCAAAGACGTAATGATTAAAAAAGAGGTCTGGACACAGAAAGTAATAAGGTAGTGAATCAACCTTCTTTTTCCTGCTATTTAAAGCCAGCAAAGGTGGATGTAAGCTGAACTAGGCTGACAGTAGTTGCAAAAAAGGTTACTGAAGTAATTGTCTAATATGAACTTACAAATTTGAGCTTATGTCTGTGTTTTTAACCATTAGGGTCATTAATGTAGGCAACACGAAGAATAATTCTACTTGTACTTAGATATTATGAGTACCATAGCAGACAACCTAGTATTATTGTCTGAGGGCCAACATCACCATATATCTCAACATAGTCATAATAACAGAAAGCAATATGCACACACTGTAGAAAGACTTCAACTTTTTTGCATAAATATTTGAGACAGCATTAAGAAATTGTTAAGGACTTAAGGAGTTGTCATGTATGTTGATGTGATACTGTGCACTCTCAGTTTTTCTTACTTTGTGCCATTTCTCCAAGTCACTGTGCTCCTTGCACCGTCCTGCACTGGTGGCTGGCATGAACAAGCTGAAGAATCCTGTGTTGTCCTCCCAGAGCCTGTTTTATCAACTGCTGCCTAACAAGTTACTGTGGTTGTGTAATACCTGCTAGGGCAGTACTTGATTACTAAATCTAACAAAACTACTGTAATTCCATGCACGTATGTAGCAAAGAGTTCCTCAAAAAAACAGAGAGAAGCCATATTAACCTGTACCATTCACTTTCCTTGATGTTGTTCTCAGGAGGATGTTTATGAGAGATCACCTCAGATTCTGGTGATTATCTTTTTACATATTTAATTCAGCTCTGTAAATTAGGCAATTTATCATTAGTGAACGAAAGCATAAACCTCACAATTACTGGAAATATGAAGTCCAGTCAGGAACAAAACTTGGATGAAAGAAATCACTGCTAAGTCACATCATTTCCATTCCAGTAAAGCTGTGGTTTTAGCTGGATCCATAGTTATAGCCAGAACTGTAGTTTTAGCTGTTATGTAGGAGACCTAATATGCTTGGGCAAACAGAATCAGTGGGAGAATGGAGGTGGGAGACACAGGTATTCCACAAGCAGAGATTATGCCCAAGGACAGGATGTTCTTATCTCCAAAGACAGAATGCCCTAGGACTCCCAAAAGCCATTAAGCTATGCAGAACCAGCCTAGGCCAGCTTTGGGGTCTCTTAACAAAGACAAGGAGTTAACTGAATGGAGCCCATCAACAGGACAGCCCGATTAAGACTACCATGATGAAGTAAAACGACCACCAGAGACCCCTGACAACCACCAAAAGACTGTATTGTGCATGCGGGACTGGGCAGCAACACACGTTAATGAGTTCTTGGAAATTGCATGAATATGTATATTTAAACTTATATAAGCCATACGTTGAGCCCTTCTCGGGGCACACACCAGGTGGAGCTATCCTCTGTGTGCCCAGCACTGCAGTAAAGAATACCTGCTTAATAGACATCAAGGCTATTAAGTGCTGATTTCAGCCTTTCAAAGGCAACACCAGTATTGTTATTTTACTGATATTTTACCTGTACTGCAGGGAGGTTCCCTGTAAGGAGAGGCCGGGGCTGCCCCGTGCCAGACACAGCCGATTCCAGCCCGCTCCAACCGACCCCAACAGGGCGCGGCTGGGACCCTCGGGCAGGATGGTGGCATCTCAGGCAAAGCCAGAGTAAGGAAGGGCAAAACGCTGCCAGGGAGCAACGAGTGGGAGAAAAAAGTGTCAAAAGCAGCCCAGATCCCTAGAGTGAGACTCAGAAGAAAAGGAAAAGGAGATGCGGGCTCCTGAGCCGAGATTCCCCCCGCAGTCCCTGGAGAGGCCAGGCTGGAGCAGGGGAACAGCCCGAGGAGGAAGAAGTGCAGAACGAGGAGCTGTGCTGGACTGACCCCAAGCCCCCATTCCCCAGCCCCCTGTGTCACTCCGAGTGGGGAGGTAGAAGAGCTGGGAACGAAGGAGTGAAGTTGAGCCTTGGAAAAAGGGTGTGTGTGTTTCAGTTTTGTTTCTTGCTATCCAAATCCGCTTTGTCTGGCAATAAATACATTAACTCTTCCCTAAATTGAGTCTCTTTTGTCTGTGACAATGACCGGTGAGTGATCTCCCTGCCTTCATCTTGACTCACAAGCTTTTTCATCGTTATTTTCTGCCCCTGTCCTGTTGAGGGAGCGAGAAGAGCAGGGTGAACGTCTGGCAGCTGGCCAAGGTCGACCCACCACAAAAATAAGAGAAGCATAAACACGTTAGACCTGAGTTAATACTACAGAAGCTACTTACTGGACCAAAAATATTGCTCTTGATGATTATGATTCTGATTAAGATAACTTTCTTAGGATTTTGCTAATTATTGACCATTTATGTGAATGTCCATAAGAACTACATGTAGTGGTTCATCATCTCTGAGGCTCTCAATTTTTAATTAACCTTTATTCAGAACTGGTTTATAGCAGTTACCTGTACGCTTAACACAACAGCCTGCATCAGCATAAAGTAATTCCATTGACCAAAATTTCTGTGAAAAATAACATCTCCGTCTTTTCAAAATTTGAGCTATTTTACCAGCCTACATGAAAAAGACTTTGCTTTATCGGGAACTATACGGCTACTGGAGTTGTAGTGAATCTATTCTCCCCTGACTTGCCTGACTTATTCTACGAAGCCTTCAATTATTTTGGTTGAGCTTGCCTTGTCTTGCTGGCCTTTATAGAAAACAGAAGGCACAAAAGATAACTGATGTTTCCCCATCTGTTTCCTTAATAAATGTCCTCTGCTACAAAGGACTGGTGTGCGGACAAGAAAATAGGACTCACTTATCAAACCATACACCCAGTGCCGCCAGAGATCCAAGCTGTGTTTTGATAAGGATTTCCTGGATGATGCGACAAAATTCTGCCTGAATCTCAGAGGTATCGTAAGCATCTGGCAAAAAACACTTCATCCAGATCATGAAAACAAATCACTTTTAATTAGTCAAGTCCTAAGCCCATCTCTCCCTGCCCTCAAAAAACCTCTCCAGCTAAAAAAAATAGGTCTAGTTCTGACATTTGAAAATATGATGCCATGTTATCTCCTAAAGACCCCAAATGACAAGATTAAATAACTGAAAAAAAAGGCAAAATCAAAATTTGACCTGCATGTAAATAGAAAACAACCTTCAATTTGCAATCAGAAAAATCCAGATGTGATTATTGTGTACAATGATCACAAATTATTAGTCTCATTTTGGCTATCTTTTTAAGTGTACATGTATGAAGTAATGAAATATTTTCACATAGACATGCTAACAGCTAATAGCATTTTTGTTGCCGTCAGATTTTTTTTTACAGATATCTTTAAACATATCCCATTGAAAGAGGGATCTGGATGCTTCCTCTCTTTAGCCTCTCCTACCTGCAATGAATTTCAACATGATACTAAGCACTGGTAATCTTTCCAACCTAATTGGCCAAAAATGCTTTTCATATCAATGCTGTGATCGCAAAGCACTCTGACAGAGACACTCCACGCCCTGTGCCTTCATGGAGGATGTTCTGTTTGAATCTCACCCTGTACCTTGTATCTGGCTTTCTCCAGAATACCCTCCGTCACCACATAGGGCCAGCTCTTCATCTTTTCTATTTCAGACAAAGGAACTCCAGCCAAGGGACTCTCAGGTATGCTGCAGTCATAGATACACCAGTCAAGAAAATAATTGAAAAAATATTCACATTCAGGTTGAAAGAATCAATTCATCCTACTTCACTCAGAATAACCCAATTGTTCAGGTGCCATGTGTATGATCTCCTTTTTGGCACCGTGGGTTATAAGCCACTGCCAGAGGCAGAACATTGAATGAGATAAATCAATGATCATTCCCACAAGCCAAACCAAGAAACTGTCAATAGGGTGAAGCACATTCCAGTTTAAATGCCTACAGCACCTTCCATACATCTTAGTAAGGAGTGGGGCTCCCTGACTGGATTAGTCCTGATAGCCTGGGAAGGAAGCAATGCATTTCCCAGAGAGCTATCACTCTGGAGAAAGTAGGAGGGAGAGAAAAGGGTTTATAGACTACACAGCTCTTTGGCAAAAAGGTCAAACTGTGGATGAGTATTACTCTTCAAGGAGAAAAGACGAGACTGAAAATGGTACTGTTACAAACAAAACAAAAAGGTAAACTCACAAACTGATAAAAGAGCTGAGATGAAAAGAAATCTGTGGCATAACAGATAATTTTGTTGTGCTTTTCTTTGCAGACTGAAGCTTCTGGATTTGAAACAGCTTCTTTGGAAAAAAAGATTTTCTGAATAGGTTTTATAGTTTATTTCTCTGGATACAGATCACTCTAACAACTCGCAGAACCGCAAGAATGAGGATAATTGCAGTTCTCATAGTGTGGATGTTATTGTCTCTGCTCTTGCTGAAAATGGAGCAACAAAATTAACCTAACATCTGAAAAGGGAACTGAAGATATAGTGTTGTCTTACTCTTCTTGCGAAGAGCACAGATTTAGCTTTTCTTTTCTTGTTCTTTCACCGATGAACAAAATACCTCACACTGAAAAAAAGGATTAATGGTTTGGTATGACACATCATTATACCAGTTTTCAATTCTGAATTTTTCCTGTGATCAACAGATATAGGATCAAGCAAAAAAAAAAAGGAAGGGAAAAAAAGGAAGGGAAAAATAGGCTTTTTTTTTTCCCTCTGGTATACACTTTACATATAGTAAAAATGTAAAAATGCCAACTTTTAAATATTCTTTGTGAAATAAGGCCATGGTGTAATTGTACTTTGGTACCAATGAACCTTCGGTGAGCTCTCAGCGAACTATTTCAGAAATAGTCTCCCAATCCATAAAATCTACTTTGTTTTACTGCATAGGTTTGAAAAAGGGTAACAAAAACATCCTTATCTTGGAGTTATCTAAAGCAGGCCTAACTCACTGCTTTAGCAAGCACAGAAGACGAATTGATACATCCTTGAGCCCATTGCTGCATTGACACTTATAGTCCAGGTTTCTTTGTGATAAACTGCTGCCCCAGTGAAACCCAGGCATTTCCATATGACTTCTCTGACCTGGAGCAAAAGGACTGATATGTAGACATTAAATCTGACCAGTTGTAGCGATAGGCAGGTCATCTAAAGCTCCATCCTTACACCACCCCTGCCACAATAGCCTTGCTCCTCGTCCTGTCTTTTGTGACCCCTTACTCCTCGTCCTGTCTTTTGTGACCTTCTGATTGTCCAGCAATATGTCCAGATATTAATGATACCCTCAATCTTCATACACACTCTGTATGTCCCCTATCCCAGGGCTCCCAGCAACGATCCGAGGAAAAAAAGAGATTACACTGTGGCAGTTCTAAGTCACAGACACAGCGAGGGGTACATATACTGTGGCCATGAAGTAAATCCGAGGAAAAAATGATGGCTATTAAATTTTCTTGAAGCCCTGCAGACTTGCCCTCAACAATCCACTAATTCAGTGTCTTTTCTCTTTGTCTAGCCATCACTTTGCAAAACTTACACTATTCTTTTAGGGAAAATAATGTATGAATTAGGAAATACAGAAATGCATGTATGAAGTAAATTTAAATGTGTTTTAGGTAGCACTGACCAAATCCAATACACTTCATTACACTGTATACATCTAAGCTACTTACAGAAGTTCCATCAAAGAAATGAAAGCACCTTATGTGCAAGATTTGTTCTGTTTTTGAGACTGTAACTGTAGTGGCAGGGAGGATGATAACGCTTTAAGAAGACAAAAGAATGTCAAGCAGGCTTTTAAAATCTGTCTTCTAGAGGCAAATACCTCTTGTTCAGAGTCCTGGAGGGACAGGGACTTGCCAAGTTATATCACTCCGATTTCATTCCTCTTCCCCTTGCCACTCTATATAAACTATTCCTTTGCCAAACTTATTTCCCTCCATGAGCCTTAGTTTTCATTGAATTCTTTGTTTTCTTTCTTTTTTTCTTTATTTCTGTAAGTTTTGGTTTTAAGATGGTAATTTTTTCTGAGTGACTTTTCAAGGACACTTTATGGAAACAGCTTTATGCTTCAGAAAGCTATACATAGCAGATCAAGAGAAATTTTGCACCTTGGATAGAATTAAAAATTTAACATACAATGTTAATTTATATCCCTTAAAAGATGCTCCGTCATTTATCTGAGTTTGTACTAAGCCATTGGGATTATTAAATTGATTTTGGATTGCTTGCTTGTCGTTTCCCTCTTCTTACCTCCCCCATAACAATACATTCTGAATACAGTTCTGATTCTGTAAAAGTTCATCACTAAAATTCACTTTTTACATCTACTTCAGTGCACAACCTGAATCAGAAAAAGCTTTCCTGAGGAGAATAGTAGCTTGTGCTGATTGGCCAACAATTAGTGATGGACACTTTTCAAATAAAATATTCAGTTAAACATAACCAAAATAGCAAAAAGCATACTGATTTTAAAAAGTCATGCTGGATAGAATGTATTCTAGAACAGATGGCTGGAATAGTGCCAGTGCCCCTAGTGAAAAACACTTATGCCTGTAGACCATTCTGACAGCCAGAGATCCCTGCTGTTTAAAAAGTGTACAAGAATGTCACACACAAGATGAAATCACCATTTGCCAAACAAGATGTGTGGCAAAGGACTTTTTAAAACAGAGTAGACCAGAGCAGCCTTGACATCAGGCTGAGGATTTTACCCAAAGTTTCTAGACTTTTGAAACATTTTGAAGCGTGTTACAGTACATGTTCACATATTTGTAAATAATGGTTTTTTTTCTGAATTAAGAAGACCATACTTAGTATTCTAGGGATTTCAGAACAATAAAATTGGTATTATTTCACTGTGTTTATAGTCAGTTGTTTGAAGACTGTAGGAGCTAATACCGCCTTCTCAAAACTTTGAGATGAGCCCTTGCATTGCTCTTTTACTCTGTCAGTGTGTAGTTGGAGAAAGTAAAATCTGTGGATTTGAAGATGTTTAAGGACTTTCTAGGAAAAGCAGTTAGGATGTCACTTTGCTGCCTTAGCAGTAATTTTTTTGCCTAAAACCAAACGTGATCCTCAAACTGAGTTCCAACAAATCTGCTTTCCAGCAGGATAATTCAGAAGGTGGTTTAAGGAACTAGTTGTCTTAACATGTTTACTCATTTATGTATTCTCAAAATTTCCTCAAAAGGCAAAGCCATTTGGTGATATCCTGCAAGTAAGAACTCTGGCTCCTGCTGA
>NW_009719887.1:99908-173607 GCF_000703405.1 Apaloderma vittatum
TGCAAACCAGGTGCCTAAACCCCATGAAGTGCTTGCTCCTACAGGAAAGTTCAGGGCGTAAATACCCAATGAGCACAAACTACAGCAGTTTAGCCATTTCCAGTAACAAACAGAGAGAAAGGAGAAGATGATTGTGGATTTGGTGGCAGCCCTCATTTCATTATATAACAGCCTAATGATTAGTAGTCAGTAATCCAGGAGATGCTGAGGACATGAGACAGAAAAAAGGGAGGAGAACGTGTCTCTATCCCAGGCATGCAGAGGATTTTATTTCTAACGCAGAGCAGGTACATAATCAAGGACTGCCATAAAAAGAATAAATTTTTAGGTCCTCAATGAGAGAGGGTGTGACTTCATAAGTATAACTTTGTGTGTATTTTTGCTTGTTCACTCCTTTTTCATAAACCTTGCATTCTCGGCTCTTCAGTGGAAGGAGGACATAGGAAAACATGGGAAAAATATGAAGAGGAGAAGAAAAAAAAATGTTAGTGAGAAAAATAAGAAAAATGAGCCAAGGGTGAAAAACTTAAATTTGTAATCCAGAAAGAGAAAAATCATGGTTGCAGCCCAGACATACATTCAAAAGAACAATATAAGAAAAAAGAAATAAGATGTATGAAGACAAGAAAGTGAAGTAATAGCTTGTGAGTATGAAGAGAAAAATTTAAGCAGAATATTAAAGAATGTATTCCCAATATCAATGTTACTTTGAAAGTAAAATGGCTTCCTCAAGGAAAATAAGCATGGAAAAAACATTGTACATATTCGACAATAAGTTAAACTATTCACTAGTGAACTATTGGCAAAGAGATCAAAGCAAATAAAAGTGGTCCTTGAAGATGGATCATAATTAATTATATATTTCTGTGTTGAAAAACTAATAATCATATGGTGTGAATGTTGAGAATTTAAGCACTCATTCATTAAAAAGAGTAATACTAAGGATTTCAGTACCTTAAATTTAGCCAGGCTGTATATGATAAAAATGCAAGTGGAAAAAAATTATTAAGATATTCTAAAAAGGAATAGAGAAGTTTTAAATACAAAACAGGATATGAAATGTAAAAAATAAATATCTATCTCATAATAATTAAATCCATAACAGAATCCATTTTCTAAATACCAACGTTAAATCATACAGATCTAATGAACAACAAATAATCCACAGTTATTACTATTTTTCAAAAACTTGCATTATCACAATATTGATGGCAGCAAATGGATTTTATCTCTATAAAAATGAAAGCATTAATATATAGACAGATATACTGAAGTAATTTTGATAAGAAATTGAATGTAGAGTTACAAATGCAGATAAATTATTTATTATTTGTTATGAGGTTATGCATCAGTAAAAAGAAAAACTGAAGCCATGATACAGATATGATTATTCTCAACCTCAGCTATGGATATGTTTTCTGATTGTCTTAATTGTGCAAGTCTAAACTTGGAACTGAACTGAACCTCTAAGCAGCATGATTGTATTTTGATTTACAAATTACTCCTATTCCATTTGAGAAAAATGAATGTCAAAGGTAAAACACTATTTCAGGCATATTCTATGCCTGAACAAGTTCCATGTGCTGTATGATTTATCTTTTAAACCCTAAAATGATAATTACATTTAAATTACTCTCCAATTCTATTGCATTAACATAATTGTGTGTCAACTAACAAGATGTACTTATTAAATGGAGTATTTCTAGGCCATTTACAAGTGTAATAATACGTTATTCTTAAATTTATAGTACACCTAACAATACTTTGCCTAGCAACTCAGTCTTGCGGAAAAACGTGCCATTAAATAATAGCAACTCTACCATCTCCTGTTGACCTCAATGAACTCATCAGTGCTCTATAAAGAACAAAAAAAATAGCATTGGGATATAACTCTAAAGAAAAGCACACTTTATCCAGAGTAAGGCCAGAGTAAGTCTTTTCTTAAAACTGTAATACTCTCTTCAAGATAGGAAGGAATATTGCCTTCGTAACAGGTGCAGTAAAAAAATAAGAGTTAACTTTTGCCTTCTTTTACGTCAGGTTTGTAACTGACAAAGTCATCTGGAGGGTTAAACTGGGCAATATCAGTAGTTCGATGATGAATCCAGGAAGCAAAACTTACCCCCTCCACCACAAGTGTTAACAGAAAATTCACAATGAAATTATTTGCTCTTTCAAAAGTGGTCCTTCAAAGTACGAATTCAATCATCCTTGTGTAAATTGTTAACCTGCTTAACTTATTTAAGTATAATAAAGATGTATTGTAAATGCCTGAGCCAACAGGATACAGGTTCTGTAGAAACTGAGGAAAAGAGGCTGATGCTAAGAAATACTGTAAGGTTACAATTTAATTCCTTTTCTATCCCAATGCAGAACTGCCCATAGTATAAATGTTTCTGAAAGCTAAAATTTACATATGGACTGCTTAGCTTGAAACACCATTGAGGCTAAATGAATGTTGAGTAGTCTGCTTGTAGGTTGTAACTTGGAAAACTTTAGCATTATGTAAAAGACAATTACTCGAGAAGTCTATGGCCATGACATATTTTGTTGTTTAAATACTGTTTTCTCTGTGAGACTAAAAGCATTTCTGATGTCAGTATGGGGATTTTTCTGCTCTACTCCCAAACAACACTTTTTACATTCAGAAAAGTCTTAGGAGATGCTTTGGTTCATGTACAGGTAAAGTTTCTCACATAAAAATGAATGTACTTATTTTGCATGGACAAGTTTGTCCATTTTTTTGTTTCATAGTGAATAAAAGAAATAAAAAACAAGACTTCCATAGTTTCATATTTTTCTCAATAGTTCTTGGATATGTCCTATTAGTTTCCAGAAACTGCTATTTTCTTTGAGTCAAATATTCAATCAGAATGAATATTCAACAGAATATTCAACCAGAAAATTGAATCTCCCATTAACAATCAAAGGGTATGCACAATTTACGGGCGAGCGATTGTTGTAATTAAAAAGAAAAAAAAAACAAACGTGAAATAGAAAATAACTTAAATCTGAAAATAGCTACTGAACATTTGCGCTAGATACTTTGCTAATCTCTGCATTCAGAAGCACAGTTAGTGCTGTGTGCAGACCTGGAGATGCCACCCCCAAACAAAGAACAGCAGAAGGGATGGCACTCCGGGAAGCAAGGAGGGGAAAAAAATGCTTATTAAGCCTCTTCCTTTCACTGTCAAGTTTGTTCCCTACAGTATTTTTCTTCAGTAGCATGTTGAATCTGGTTTTAAAAGTCTCAGGAGATGAAACTACCATCACTTTTCTTAAAGAGCTATTTCAGAGCCAACAGGAAGAGAGGAATTCTATCCTTTTTGATATTATATTCCAGCACTCAACATTACTCCAGTAATGTTATCACTACGCACCACATTAAAAACAATAATGGAAAGGAAAAACGAAATATCTTTCAGATACTTGTATCATGTTTCCCTCCGGTTATGAAAGGACTATTGGATTGAAAAAGAATTTATGGCTCACTGACTTTAATATAGTGCTACTCCAAGTAATTTATTTTGTGAACTAAATACGTGCTATCTTAAAAGCAGTTATTTTTTTATTTTACTGTTTCTGATGGAAAGCTTTACATACAAAGCTGTTGTAGTTAGAAATCTTCTAACTTCCAGCTTAAGATAATTAACTGACAGTTTATATCCAATTAATTCTCTTGGTATAACTACTTTCTGTAATTTTCTTCCTTCCTGTATTTATCCTTGTGGTGAATTTATAGGAAACAATCATATCTGCTCTCAGCTTTAGTTTTTTTCAGCTCGTTAGTATTTTCTGCTATGTTATGTTTTTTCACCTGCTTGATTCTTTTGGGATTCTTTCATTCACCAGTTACCCTGTGAATTCATTTTTTCTTACTATTCGTAACCTCATTTCTACAAAGTTGTCAGAGAAGGCCTGAATACTTCCTTACAAAACGACATTAGCATTTTTTTTCATTTTCAGAGCTAACCCCTCAACTGCCTTCTCACATATGAACAATTTTGATGATCCAGTCATCTAATACAGCCAACTCTTTTCTTCTTCTTCACCTACTGAATATCTCCCAGTTCTTTGTAAAAATTCATAACTATCCCTAAGTGTATGACTATATAAAGCACTAATGAATTTAATTCCATGTTCCTATTCTCATTATTTAAGTCTTCAATTTTTAAAAAAATCTCTCCTTTTCCTGTGGCAGGTTTTCTTCGAATTGGCAACATCCTTCTAAGAATGCACTGTAGACAAATACCAATGACATCTGACTACCTTTTGGACTAAGGTCCCTAAGGAAAATATCAAATAAGAACCCTTGCAAATCAATGTTAAAAATCTTCTGCAGTAACCCCGTTCCACTGCAGTGTATCTTATCTGTTTAAACATCACACATGGCTTTCTCCCCTTTAGTCATTTCCTTGCAGCACATTAAAATTCTTATAGTAATCCTATTTTTAATTTACTCTTTGGCACTGAATCAAATAGTTAACTAAAATCCAAATAGATGAGCTTTACTGCACGTTATTTGCCTAGAAAATTATTTATCAAAAGAAAATAGCAGTTAAAAACATGTTGTGTTTTGACCGTTTTCTAATTGCCATCACATATTTCATTATAATTTCAACTGAAATTTGTTCTAAAACTTGCATACTATTAAGGCCAGATGAACCCACTATCACAAATCACTTAATGCCTCCCTCTAAAATTTAAGTGCAGGCTTTAATATTGTACTCTGAATATAGAGTATCAGCTGGTCAAGGTTGACTAGGGATAGGTTGATCGAATAGACCTGCAACTTCCAATGGGGTCCTTCCAAAATTTTGGAATGAAGAATATCTCATCTCCCCATCTGGATCACATAGGATTTTGTAAGCTTTTTTCCTCCTGTGAAGCAGTAAATCACATTTCCATGTCCTCATTTTCATAATTTTCTCCATATTCCACACTGGACTAAATCCTTACTCATTCCATTACTGAAAGTTTTGACAAGATTTTCATTTAGAATTGGGGGCAAATAAACCACTTCTAACATCTGCCTGCTCCTAGAATAAAGAGTCTTTTTCTTCCTTTATCGTTCTCAATTTTGCATGGCTAAAGTCCTCTTGTTTTGATTATGTTTTGTGTGATGTAGCTTGGCTTGATGTTTGGCAATTCTCACACTCCTGGTGTGCACTGAATTCTAATATGTAGCTTTCATATTGACTAGTTAAAAAAAAAGTTAACTGCTTACACTCAATTTCTTTCTTCTTTGCTGTTTTTTTTCAATCAATTTATTTATCTGTTGTGAATTTGCACTTGAACTATTCCTTAAGAAATTTTTTCCCTTAGCTCAAGTATCTTTTGCATTCATGATCAAGGAAATTTTAAGTCCTATTTTTTAAGTTCTGAAACTGTTTTTAGTCTACTTAGTTTTACCAGATAGTCTATACAATTATTCACATTTTCTCTTCTAAAATTAAAAACCTTATGCAGACTTTATGTTGTTCAAAAAATTAACCATTTTAGTAACACTCATATGCAGAGAGTTTTTTTAAGGAACAGGTCTAATAGAATGACTTGCCAATATACAATATCAAGCACTGTTTTGTTGATAGATTATGTGGTGTAAAGATATGTAAAATCTATTATAATTCACAGCAGTTGCTCTTTAATCAGGCACCTTCAAAACTCCCAAAGGACATTTATTCCTGTAATCCTAACAATATTGCACCAAACCTTTCATAAGCCACCCTGTCAATCTGTAACAAACTTTTAAATTAGACTTTGAATCTTTTCCCCACTTCTGTCACATATCTTGACCTAAAGATATTCAATTTTTAATGATTACAAGCCTTTTCTTTCTAATACCCTTGCATTTTGCAAACAGTCTTCTACATTTGCATTTACGTATTTTCTCATTAACCAGTTCTTCTGGTCTTTGGATACCTTGTCTTTCCTAAATATGTTTGCATCTCAGGGGCATCCATCCCACTTGTTGCCTTTCCTTCACAGATATATGACTCGAATATCAGCCTTAACTATCAAGACCATTTCTCTCTCATCAGCTGCAAAGACTGACTTCTGCCACTGATCAGCTCATGATCCAAGCCTCCATCCCTTTACAATGCCTAAAAACAGCTGGTTGTTTTTTCTCCTATTTTGCTTTGTAGATTTTGGAAGATTTCCTTGTAAACTTGCAAAAAACTACCTTATTATTCTCCTTCATGCCCTTTCATAAATCCTTTCTTTGTTCTGAAGAAGCCAACACAAAATTTGATAACAGACTGTTAACGTGCTGCCTATCATATTTCATCAGCTCTGCTGCTTCTTTCAGGTGGGCAGTTTCGTGACTTGCTGTTGGACTTTAAGGACATGGACCAGAATTTTGTTTTGTATTCACACAAGGAGTCTTATGCCATGACTGGGTCCTCTACCAAATAATAAACCCTATAAATTAATAACCCCAGCAAAACTAGACAATAAAACAGAAACCCTAAGAGTTCCATTCATCTTGATTTAATATTAGGCACCTGCACAGTAATTCTCTGTAGTACTACAGATAAAAACAGAGCTCACCGAAGAGCCCTTCCCAATCAGTTCACTGCCATTACATTTTTTTTCAGTGATGTAGCTATCAGTTAATTGACCTAATTTTATTCCTATCCAAGACAATTAGAAGCATTGATACATATACTTACAGGGAAGACACGCCGTGTCCAATCTTTCGCTTTTATATAACTTTAAATCACAGAAAATTATCATATGACCTGTCAGGCTAATCACAGACTGTAAATAGCAAATACTGGAGGCAATGCTCACAGGACAGGACCACATAAGTGATCTGCAGGCTGACATTCTGTAGCACACAAAAAGTGTCAGAATGATTGGCAACAAAATACAACTCCAGAACAGACATGTTGAAAGTGGAATCCCTCACAAACTGATAAAATAGATCTTCTGTAGATTACTTGCCAGCAAGAAAAACTTTACCCTTACCATGTGAACCTTCTCACTAAGAATGCTTTTTCATGTAATTTCTGTGAACAGTAGTACTTTCCTTTAGAATATGCAAGTCTGAGGGGAAACAATGGAAAAATTCTGTACCCTGATGTAACATGATCCAAGATCTACAGAAAATTTCAGTAGAAAATTTTTGGAAAAACTGATCATACAGTTATCACATTAAAGACATAGTAATTAAAAACTTAAGGTTTGCATGGTGCATTTAGTTAACCCAGTGATAGATAAGGAAGATAATGCATTTGATGTTTCAGAATTAGCTATCTTGAAAACATAAACACTTGTGCAATAAACACTTGGCAAGACTGGGTCCGGAAGACTGGTATTTACCACCACATAACCCATTCAAATTACACTTCCTTCAAATTCAAAGAAAAGAATATTCTTAAACAAACATTGACCATTTCCAGGGAGAGAGATAAATTTCTAGAGCTAAAGAAACAAAGGGAAGATTTTCTGAATCTTTCTGTCAACTTATCTGCCTTTGGGTCATTTCTGCCCCCTTCCATTATGGGCATGCTGCAGCTTAGTCAATAAGCTATTACAAGCAGACAGACTCCTGACTGATTATTGAGTGTAGTTGGTTGAAGAGCATAATTTAAGCATCCCTATTCATGTGGGTGTACAAGGGAATCTAGAAATCTAACAATCAACATTTCTGACATTTCTTATTCTCTTGTTATCTTTACGTCCCTGTTCAGCCAATATGGAGTTTCAGTGTAAAGTCAGCTGCAAACTTTGGGAAAAGAAATAAAAAGGACCCCTAGCTTTTTAAGCTGTCAAAAAGAAGGGCTTAAAAACCTTCAATATATGAACAGTCTCCTAATCAGTTCTTATGTTTTTCATAGTTGATATATGTAGATATACTTTCAACTTTTCCTAGATACAATTCTGAGTTTAGAAGAAATAAATATATTTATTACAAGAGAAAAAAAAAAAGCAGTAAAATGTGCAACGTTCTTGATTTTAAAACTTCAGATTTCCTCATTTCTTTATTTTTCTTCAGAGCATAAAAGGAAGAAATTGAAATAAAGAAATGAAAGATCAGTTATGGTTTTTCTGACTAAATCACCTGATTCTTGAGTTACACTGCTATGTAGCAATACACTGCTCTGTGTCAACTGAAACACAGAGATGCAATTATAGAATTAAAGGTTGAAAAGCCTTTTCCTCTACACTGTTCGAATTTCTTTTTTTTTGCTTCAAACTGTCCCTTCACACAATTTTACCACAGATTTTGGCATTTAAAGAGGTCCATATTTTCTCTCTATGAACACAGGGATTGCCACTGATTTAGGGTGGATTATATTTTGTGTTCTTGCAGTCAATAGAATTTATACAGCTGTCAAAAATTGTTCTAGAAAGGTAGAAAAGCTGGTACTTCTGCTTGAAACATGAATAGATGTTACGTAAGCCAAGAAAACTCCTTAAGACACAGAAGCACATATGCTGCAGAGGCTGAGTGATGGGTGAGTATATAGTAGAAAGTTCTGGTGAAAATGCAAGGATGTAGGAGGATTTTGACAGTTGGGAGAAAGAGAAAGGATGCCAGCTCCTCTCTCCTCCTTCTGCTGCAGCCTCACAGTGTGGCAAGGAGCACCCAAGAAGCTGTTTTGCAATAAATGTTTCTCTCAACCATGCAGCATTGATGGGGCTTTTCTGAAAGACCCAAAAGCTTTCCTCTGTGTGTGTATCCTTGTACTCCCTGACTTTAAGAGGCCAGACAGGATGACTCTAGAAGTTAAATATGAACAAATTCATTGCCCTTTTTGAAATTAAGAGACATACTTGTATAGATTCAAATACTAAAGAGATCTACAGCAATTTAGATTGCATTTGCCCCAGCCTACCAGTAAGTTCCCACTCCTCAAAAAAGCAGAACAGATTATGGTAACCAAGACTGTGGACTTTTAGCTCATACCCTGAATGCATTCTGAACCTCCAAAATAAGTATATTTAAAAAAAAAATGTATCTTCCACAGCACTAGAATAAAGGCTCTTGCAAGTGTATCTCTGTTAAAACTGAATAAACATTGACTATCCTTTCAGCCTGAAGGGATATATTTAAAATTCCTCCTTCTCAGTCCCCAGACAATTGATGCTGCCAATTACAAGACTATTTTTTTAACATCAAATGATGGAAGTATATCCCTACTAGCTAAGCAGAATGAATCAGAGCTTACAGTAACTACTAGACAACTGTCAGAACTACTAAGCCCCCAAACCTCTATCCTGGCCCACAGCCCTGCTATCACAAAACCCAGAGTCAAAACATTATTTCTCTCAAAGTTTGCTTTAAGAGATGCCTAATCCATTTTTTGCTGTATTCTTCAAGACATTATTTCAAACAATAGTATTTGGAATGTGCATGAACTTATTCACATTGTTTTGTTCTCTTTTCAAACAGGAGAAGATTGCTTTAAATACTTTAAAATATTCTGAGTGACAGAGATGCATGCAAATTTGAATAATCTTGTTGTTTGCTTGGCATATCTGAGGTGATACTCTCCAAAGCTGATGCCTGAATGTTTTTCTCTTATATTCCTGTCCTATTCTTTATGAGCTGCTACTGTCTTCCAAATCTCTTTGTTTTATCTCTACTGTACAAATTTCCGTAGCATTGTTATCCTTTCCTTGAAAAGTACACTTACATTTCACCACAGAAGCAAGGATGCTGACTACAGTTTAAATCCCATCTATAATCTCACACATAGTGTTCTTAAGTAACATTTAATTGCATTTATAAATTATTAAGATTTTTGTGTCACTTTGAGCTTAATTCACATCTCAGAGACTTCCCAAAAAAGAGCTGCCAGAATGGATATCAGTACATCCAGCAAAGGGATCTGACTACAGCTCAGGGCTGTAAGTCACACCAAACTAATATATTTTATTAGAATATAAAAGAGTGCTCTTTATTTTTAAAAGAATATATACTATTCTTAGTTGGGTTTGCTGCAGAAAAAAAAGGTATACATCAGCAAGCATAAATCTCCCAGGGTCTCAGTAAAATCAAGGCATTTGGCCTCATCTTCTTTTTAGCTATTTATTTTTCATGACATCTTTCACCTTTTTGAAGTGAAGAGCTGAGCTACCTGGATAGTCTATTCATTAGTGTATCTATTAAGGCACAAACTGAACAAGTACGAGCTATAAAATGGTCCATAAGATAGCATGTGTCATCAGAAAAGAATAGACCTATCTGCTGGAGTTCTGCACAGACCATTTGCTGAGTTCAGCAAAGGAAGGAGCAGGGAAGGAGCACATGGGCTGATCAGTTCTTGCCACACAAGCAAGAAAACATGGGAAGTGCTCTTGAATGGAAGGTGCCTAATTCTGTTGGGTGGCATGCATAAAACACAATGTAATTGCGTTCAAGACAATATATTTCATGATATTTCTTTATCATTTTTGATGGAATAATTTAAATTAATTGTCTTTGCTGCTACAAGCAGTATGGAAAGGTCTTGGGTCAAGAAGTGAGTATTGACCCTCTCGGATAAATAAGGCTGTGGTTTAAATGCTATCTGCTTGTGGTTACTTGTCCTGATATGCATGCAATGTTTATTAGAGTAGTCACTCAGCTACATAGCACTAGAAAGGAATGATTTACTGCAAACACTAACAAAGCTCTGTTCTTTACATTTACCATTAGAAAACAGCTATTTTAGGAAACTCAGAAAAAAAAAAAAGATAGACATTTGCTTATTACAAAAAGTATTTGCAATGTTTTTGATGGATAGAGATTTTGAGAAATTTCTTGTGGCAACAAATTTCCCATACTTAGCTTACAGTGTAATTTTACTGACTTTTTGTTTCTGCCTTATGCCTCAGGAAAATATAGAAAAGCAATAACAATAATATTTTTTTTTTTAAGATTTGACCTCTTCTGTTGGTTTGGCAAGTGCACACATGCTTTGAAGCATAAAGACCATAAGCTGCCCTGACTAATCTGCAACAGTTCAGCTTCTTCCTCTGCCTCATTCACACCATGGTGCCAAAATGGCATGTCCTATTAGGGACCTATCCAAGCTTGAAGTAAACAGGACTTTCCAGGACCTAATGGCTTTTGGACAATGTCCCAGAGCTCCTGTTGTCAAGTACCTAAGTGCTTAGGTGTTTCGGTAAAGAACCATCAGATCTACCCAGTGATTGAAGAACTGATGCAGAAGTGATACATTAAGCATTGCTTGACCTACTGTAATCCAAACCATAAGTCCAGGGGGACCTTTCAAATGCATATACAAAGAGAGAGTTACGAAAGCTATGATCATTCAGGCTGCGATGTTATATGCTGCCTTGAGCTGAACTGGGTTAAAGGGAAGCAGTCCCCACTGCCCTTCATCACAGACACAATGCAGCACAGATCTGTGGACGTAAGCATGTAAGTTGTCCCTCTCAAATTGGCCGGCATAGCACAGTTCAATGCAGCCTTAGTGTTAATGCTGTCTCATTTTGATAGAAATGGATCACAGAGCAACAGCCTAAGTCATTATGCTGGCACATCTAAAAGCATGCAAGCATCTGGGAAGTGATGAGGACTGGGGTCAAGAAATTGCCCTGCATTCAGAAACGGCTGCTAAAATCAGGGAAAAACAGGACTGACTTTTTGACTTAATATCTTCCAGTGAAGATGACACTATGACTTGTGATCTGGTGATGAAGAATTTCAGGATAGTTTTGACCTTCCACAGATCTGGGAATATAATGGATTACTTCTGTCATGACTTTAACAGCAATTGCATAGAGATATGACAAACTCAGACCGACACGATAAAATGAAGTCGGTAAAAATCTACCCTGTAATATTTATTATAGCTGTAACCTTTGAGATGCACTAAGGAAAGAACATTAGAGGAATAATAATTTGAATATAATAAAATTAAAAGGGGGGGAAAAAAAGTAAGCATTGTCACTGCCTAGGAAGACAGAAGAAACTGATATGAGGCCCTCCCACTTGGGATCCTTATTTCCCATCCAAAACGGAAATGTTTTGCAGAACACTACATGAGAGATGAAAACAAAAATCTCAAGAGATTAATTTTGACTAATACAACATGGGTGCTTAATGATTAGGAGGAAAAGGTGCATCAAGGATTTTACAATTCGAAGTATCAAGTCTTCAATGAAACCCCACTGTTGCCTGGCTAGTGAGGACAAAATTAGTATCCTTCAGCTACATGTTTCCAAGGAATAAATTCCCTGTAGCCTAGGGAAAGCACATTGAGCTATAAGCCAGAAGAATGTGTTCTCTTCTTATCTTTCCTGGCAGCTGTTTATACTTCCGTGCAGAGGTTTGTTGCAGGTAAGCTGGGGTTAAAAGGATGATTGCCTTTGCCCCACGTTAGTGCTAGCTACTTGTGCCACACAAGCAAACTAATATCTCAAGCTGAACCAAGAATTGAGAGACCTGTTCTCAACTCTTGCAGAATGTGTTCACAAATATCAAGCAGTCTCATGCAGTGTCTCACAAAGCAAATGTGTGAAGTGCACGGGTTTCCTAGTCAGACCATTTATTAGCAAGTTTTACCTAGCTAAGTTACACCATTATTATGAGACTACAGCAGCCCTTAGTTTTACTGACAGATAATTGCAATTCTAGCATTTAAATTATAAATTATAAGCCTATATAGGGCTTTCTTCAGACTATATATAAAATAGTTCAGATTTATAGATTTATTTTAGGTGGGTTCTTTTTTTCAGCCTAGGTTATTTTTCAAGGTAGGGAAACAGTCTAAATAAAATATAATATAGCTAAAAACTGTAAAAAAAAAGTTAGTTTTGGCCCTACACAAGCTCTGACAGTAACTTTGGTCATTCTTATAAGCAACATTTCACTTTAGGAAGCAAGGGGGAAAGACTCATGTGGGAAAGATTGCTAAGTAATAGCTGAGTGAGAGTTCTGGGATAGTTGAATGTCCCCAAAACCCACCCAGGTAATTTGAAATAATTACTTGAAGCATGGTGAGGAGAAACAGGTGTAGATTTTTCCCTGCTCTCTTCCATGTTCTGGCTTAAGGTAGAGACATAGCAGAAACATTACCTGTTTGGGTGCCCAAACAGAGCAAATCTCAAGGTGTCTGACAAAGAAGAACGTTTATTTCCATAAGAGGAGGGTGAGAAGGGGGATAGAGCACATAAGTAGAAATTATGGCAACATCCATAGTATTTCCAGAATACTTTAGTTGCCATAGAATCACACAGAATCACAGAATCATCCAGGTTGGAAAAGACCCTTGGGATCATCGAGTCCAACCATTAACCCTACTTGCAAGTTCACCTCTAGACCATATCACGCAACACCACATCCAAGCGATGCTTAAACACATCCAGGGATGGCGACTCAACCACCTCCCTGGGGAGCCTGTTCCAATATCCCACAACTCTTTCCGTGAAGAACTTCTTCCTAGTGTCTAATCTAAACCTACCTTGTTTAAGCTTGAAGCCATTCCCTCTAGTTCTATCACTAATTACCCGAGAAAAGAGACCAGCACCAGCCTCTCTACAATGTCCTTTCAGGTAGTTGTAGAGAGTGATGAGGTCTACCCTCAGCCTCCTCTTCCTCAAACTAAACAGACCTAACTCCTTCAAACGGTCCTCATATGATCTATTCTCCAGTCCCTTGACCAGCTTCGTTGTCCTCCTCTGCACCCGCTCCAGCACCTCGACATCTCTCTTGTACTGAGGTGCCCAGAACTGGACACAGTACTCGAGTTGAGGCCTCACCAGTGCTGTGTACAGGGGCACAATGACCTCCCATAAACATACTTTGGCTTAAAACTCCTAAAAGCCCTCAGCTCTCTATGTCAAATGAGTCAGATAAATTAAGCAATACCCTGAAAAGATCTGGCAAATTTTGCTACAACTGGTATTAGACACGATACATGTTTCGAATCATCTATTCATCATTCTTCAGGTTTTAATACGAATTTGGCACATTTGTGAACATTTATCAGAGAAAATAACTAAAGTTATTTTAGTAAGGGCACAGTCAATGTTATAATTCCTTCTGCTAGGAAGAACTGGCAGGTGTGTATTTTTAAAAAGACTGCCTAGAGTTTGTAAATGCACATTACAACTGAAAAGTTACAATATGTATAAGATATAATAGTTACGAGAGGCACTTCATGTAGCATGTCAGAGTTAATGTCATACAAGGCCTTCTATTATGATTTGTGTCTTCTAACCTTATGAAAAATATTCCTTACTTGCTGAAGCGTTGTAGGGTAAAACACTAAGTACTATGGGATTTTTGTACATACAATAAGGCAAAACCAAAATCTCTTTCTTTATTAAGACATGCAATTTGGAAAAAAAAATTCCCACCCCACACTATGTAGCAAAAATTAATATCATATGTGGGAGTATATTAAGGTGTATTATACAGAGTACGTACTACAATTTAGATAGAATGAATAACATGGCCTAGAAATCAGTGAAACTTTTTCAACTCTAAACTTTTGAATACATCACTTAATAAACCTCTGTGTTCACTTTAAAATAGCAGAAATAGTACATACTTAGGAAGTGCAATTTGGCATCTCTAGAAATTCAGCAGTTTATTCATGGCAATGAAAATTCTTTGGCATGATAATGATTCCTACTATTGAGGCTCAGTGAACAGGGTTGTTGGTTTTTCATCCTGCAGTACAAAGTGCTGATTAACTTGAAATAAAAACACAGAGATTTAATGCACTGAAAGTAACAGCATGAATGTTCTTAATCCATTCATTCTATTCAGTAATTTTATGAGCAGCTCTTTGTACAGCAGTGCATCTTGCAGGAGCTGTAAGCCATTTTTACACTTCATTTACGTAACAGAGGAGATGTGATTTGAGGATATGACAATTTAGGGAATCTCTCTATATGTAAGTAGAATTCTAATTGTGGGTCTGAAGTTGCTGCATCATTAAATGTCTCATAATATGTGGTAATAAGGCCATGCTGTGGGTCTCCCAGACCAGGAATAATTAAACCTTGACAGCTCCCACTTGAATGCAATCATTTTAGGACAACAGACTGCTGAAGACTAGGGAAAACTTTTAAACCAAATCAGGGCAGGAATGGAGCTTGGAGCAGTAGAATTTTACCAGAAGTAAAACACAGCACTAAGTTATTATCAGACAGCATCCCCTAGAAACTAATCCATAATACTACAAAAGTCTTTTTTCTCCTAGAAGAATCATATTCATTTCCTCAAAGAATATATACTCCTAAGCAGTAATGATCTCCCTACAAATGAAATAATAGCTTGGTTTGGTAAAAAGTACATACATGGCATATAGTAAGGACATGAATGAGTCAAAAGTACAGTTCTAACAACAGCAATTTAGCACGTATTTAAAAAAATAAAAAAACGTGAACCAATTTGCTTCCATTATAGTAACACTATTACAGTATTACAGCAGATTAGTCCACAGTGTGCACAGACTCACTGATGGCAGTCTGACAAGTTGCCAATGCCAGTGATGTGTGTATCAGACTGCAATCTGAAAATCAGATGCCCGTTTACTTACTTGGTAAAAGTTCCTCTCTATAAAAATTTTTGTGTGGCAGGTCATGAGATACAGACATAAGTTAATATCTTTTAAAGAAAACTTCTAGTAGGTCAAGAATTTGAGATATCCATGATATACCTCCCTGAAATGCAGTGCCAGCTGTGCAGCTCGTACTGTTCTGTGTCAGAATACCAGATTGCGAACTACAGCCAAATAGCACGACAGCAAAACATCTGTTATGTATAGAGTCTTTATGCCCTGGGCAAAGTATAATTTGCTTACAATAGCTACACACTTCAGGCAAGGAGAACTAAAATGTACCATCACCAAAATGCAGAGGCATTTTAGTTTTTCTGACACAGGCTTTCCAATTACTGCTTTGTAGCACATCAGAAATATAAACGTACACAGATTGAAGTCTGCACCCCTGACTTGACAGAGGTACAGAATTCTGTATGGAGTTACAGACTGCAATCACAAATGATAAAAGAAAACCCAGAAAGAAAAGACAGAATCATAGAAACACAGGATACAGATTTGTAAGGGACCTCTGAAAAAGTCCAGATTCCTACTCAAGGCAGGGCTAGCTTCAAATTTAGCCAGGCTGAGCAGAGCAGTTTCAGATAAGTTTTGAGTATCTCCAAGGGTGGAGATTCCACAGCTTCTCTGAACACTTGCTCCACTGTCAAACCACTCTCAGTATATTGGTGCCACCTGCAACTGCTCTTCAGACAAAGACTTTGTTCCTGTCTATGAAACGCATTTGAGAGTAGAACAGTTATATTCTGCATCCTCATCTCTTCTCCTCTTCAGGCTAAACACACTCAAATCCTTCAGCCTTTTCTGTATGTGCTGGCTGCAGTCACCTAACAGTCTTAGTGATATTCTTTTGAACTCTCTCAAATTTGCTGATGTTTTTACTATATTGAGTCCCAAAACCGGAACCAGTACTCAAGATGCAATTTCTTAAGTTGTTTGCTGAAAAGAGTAATCACTTCCCTTGACCTGCTGGCTTCACTCTTGCTAATAATTAGACAAGGCTACCAATATGGTGCTAGATTTAACTGCCACAAAGTCACACTGCTACCCCATGCTCAATTTGGCCCAACAGAACCCCCAGTTCCTTTTCCAGGGAGCTGCTCCTATCCAATCAGTGGCCAGACTGTGCTGCTGCATGGATTATTCCATCTCAGAAGCAAGTGTTTGCCTTTGTGTTTGCTGAACTTGAATGAAATTTGTCAACCTGTTTCTCTAATTTGTTGAGGTCCTTCTCTGTGGCAGCCCTTCCCTCCTGAAGTTCAATTATTCTCCCCAATCTAGAGTCATCTGTAGACTTGCTGAGCATCCATGCCATCCAATCACTCCTGTTACTGCTGATTCTTTTTTAACTTATGCTTGATGCCTTCTTCCCCTGTCCTCCTGATATACATTCCTAGCTCATGATGCCAGTCCTTGTTGAGTTTACATTCCCCTGCCTTATTATACCTTTATTTTCCCATATACTTCGTCCACAACTACAAAAAAACCCATAAAAACTTCCTTTCCTAATGTTCACATTTATCTCACCTGAATTAGTTTCTGATATTTGCCTTACTGATAACACAACATACATTTTAAGTGGCACCTGAAAACTGGGAGGAAGGATGGTTGTTTGGTCCAAACACATAGCAGTGAATACAGCATCCTGTGGAGAAACCAGTAGCTTTTTCAAACAGGATGTACTCTCCCAGAGTGAGAAAAAGTGTAATCCCAGAGAACACTTGGAGAAAAAGTAATAACTAGTTGTCAGAACTTTAAATTGATCATCATTCGTGAAACTAATTATGGTAAAACCTAGTATAGAAGATAATCCAAGCATATTTTTTTTCAGGTACAATACTTGCAGGACCAAGACATATTCTACCTAAGAGCAGCAGAAAAAATAAATTCTTTGAAGAGTATTTACAGAAAATATGGTTTTGTTCTGTAGTTGTAGAAAAAAAATCTATACTTTCAGCAGTTTATGAACCTTCTGATTGTTGCTGTTTCAAAATATGTGTTTGTATGAAGCCAGACCCACTATTGAAACACAATAATGCAAACATGTTCTTCTGCAGAAAGGTTCCAAGAGACAGAGAGGCTTTATCGTTGACAGAGGAAAAAAGGGCAATCTGACTTTAAAATAGAACAATTTCACTTCAAATTAACCATGCAACCAGAGAAGAAATAAGAATAGCGTAACAATAGACTGAGACAGTTTAAAAAAATAAACCAAAAAACCTCCCAACCCTAGATCTCCAGCTTTTGTAAAAAGGACAATGGAGATTATTTTTCTCCCTTTTTAAGTTCCATGTAAGCTTCTATATTCATGCAAAATTAATTTTCCCTCATCAAAAATCACATTCAAAAGTTAAATCTGAACTTTTGAAGTCTTATCTCTTGTGCATATGAATTTTTTATATACCTTTAAATTACATAATGATATATTACCCTTTGACTCAGGTCTCTCTTTATTAAGGGAGTGTTATTTTTAAACCAGTTCAATATTTTGAGCTGTGTCAAGATTATGAATCCCGTAGAAGAAAGCCTTTTCCCTAGAAATAACATAATAAAACAGGAACTCCAGGAAGAACTCCAAGAAGAGCTACAACTTAGCTGAAGAGCAGATATGCACCTGCAGGAAAAATCCTGCTGACATTTTTCTCTCACAGGCATACTGATTTTTCAAGGATATTTATTGACAAAATGTCATATAAGAGAATGAACTACACTTCAAAGTTATTTTGTAAGGAGATCCCAAATGAAACTGTGTTGGAGAAAGTGCTAAATTTTGAACAGTAGAAATATGGGTAGAAGATATTCTTAGTGCTTCTAGCTTCAGGCTGATTGATTTGCACTAATGGCATCACTTTGTTTTCTTCCATTATGACTCTTTCCTAAAATCTAGATGTATTTCATAGAAACTGATCTTCCTGAGTTTATGTCATATATTCACTCTTGATAGAAAGAAAGATCCTTCAAAGCATATAAAGTCTATAAAAAGACAGCTTGCCTTTTGCGTGATTCTTCAAATGGATAACCTTCAACACAGAAACTATTTAATCTATTCCTATATTGAAATTTTGATTGATATTAAAAACTCTCCATTTCATTTGTGATATTCTAAGTTAATGGAGGTTTCTGAAACTGCTATCAATTACTGATGTGGATATAACAAATAGTGATATGAAGGTCAGTCTTTTTTAAACTCAGCATATTCAAAAGATTTTCCCACTATATTTGAAAATATTAGGATTAAGGGGTGTGTATATGCTGTCTGAACCCAGCATATGTGAACTTTAGGTACTGAAACAGGCAAGTATTTCACAACTGCAGAACAGTGATCTTACAAATAATGTCAGAGAAAGGGATAGTACAAAAAAGACTGTAATTTGTCTTTCCCTCAAGAATTAACAGTAAATGTCATCCTTGCCTTGGAAGTATAAGCAAAATGTAAAAATGTCTTTACTTGAACAAGGCAATTACTATAATTGGAAGGTATATGGAGAATATATGTTTTGTTCAGCAGCTACTGAGAACTAAAGCATTTGACAGAAGTCATTTTCTTTCAGTATCTGGGCCTCAGTTCTTAGAAATCTGCACTTGGTCAATCTCTCCACAAAGACACCACAGGTTCTAATCAGCTCGTGCAGGAATCCCGTTGAGTTACAGTTTCCCACAAAACGGTCCTTTACTTCCAAAACAAAACCTTTGTAATCCTCAGAGGTCACGGAAACATAAAACAAAGCCAAAAGCTCTACTTCATGGGACTCCTTTTCTCTCTTAGGGGCTAATTAGCTATTTCATTTAAATCCCAAAGTAGGAAGGTTGCTAATCCTTGACTTCAAAGTTCTCCAATTCTAAAATATAATTAAAGAGAGCAACTCTTTCTTCCAGCCTGGGAAGAGTTGACTTAACATCTCTTTTTCCTTTCCTTCCCTGTTTCCAAAAGACCCTTGATTTGCAGGAAGCCCTCCCTCTCACTTAGCTCCTCAAACAGCACTTAGGGAGGTAGGGCTACTCCGAGTGTTAGCTTTTAGTTTTTACCCTTTCAAGCTGTCTTGGATGTAGGCTTTAGGTACTGATGCAAAACAACTGCCTGAAGTGGAAATATCACAATAGCATGGAAGGATACAGCACCGTCAATTGTGGAAGGACAACACACAAGCATATACTGCCAGAATTATGGTTAGAGCACTATTAAAAATGCCCTATGCAAATATTTCCTAGATACTTACTAGGAGGGACAAAGACCTATAAACTCTGACTTAAACTCATACCTAATATCATCATAATAAAATCTTATGATTTAGAGTGAAAAAAAAAAAACAAAAACTTATTGAAATATTACAGATAAACCACATTATTTTCCTAGAATACAGTTTTAGTGAATTTCAACATTAGGTAGAAGCACAACGCTTTTTAGCATGGACTCTTTATTAGAGATTCCATCATGTTTTGTGAAGTAAAAAGTAAATCAGCATTAGATTTTTCTAAATTACAACAAATTATAGCAAGTCGGCTTTCTGGTTACCATGGTTACAGGTCTCAACAGAATTTTCTCCCTCACCCAAGATAGCAACAGTCTTTTAAAAACGTTATCTAGACTACAGCAAAAGACGATTTATAGTACATTTATGCTGATATGCAAATTAGAAGAGCTTTTGTTAATGAGACTGCCACTTGGGCACAAGCACTGGCATCCTTATACTGAGAACATCAGCTGCTGGAAATTACAGGTCTTAATTCTAAATAAACCATGAATACTCTAAAAATAAACTCCACAGCACTTTAGTTTAACAAATATGAAAAACAATTACTGTAACAATCTGACCAACCTATGAATAAGAAGCCAAGACAGTGCTTTTTTCTGATGCTGTCATTTCTGAGTACAGTGCTCATTTCTGTCAGGTGCCTCTTCTATTTTGCACTAATCTCTATAGTTCTTCTATAATCATTTTCACCATAATTAGTAAGAACCTTTAATCACTTACAGCTGGGTACTAAGCAATTTGACCTATGTGTTACTTGGGATTGTTCTGTACATTTTGCTTATCTTCTGGAGCTCTCATACAAGCTTAGAAAAGAATTTAGTACAATTTGCAAACAAAAAAAGCCCAGCTAATTTAAAGGGAAGGTTGTTCATACGTACTTCTTTTCAAGATAATCATACAGAACAATGCAACAAATGGATTTCCAATCAGTCCCTTTCAATACGTGTGGAACCTCACTTACAATACCCAGATATATTCACAGAGTTGTCAGTTCCCCAAAATTTTTCTTTCATTTGTAATCATCAGACACACACTGAAGGGACAAAATTTTCAGATTTCTAGAAACAATGGTTTAGAATGACTGCAATAACCAAGATTAATGCCTAGGTTGAAACTGGTATTTCATGGCCTTTTTCAGCAAAATTATGGAAGCCTACTGCCAATATTATCAGGTACAACTTTACTAGTGTCAAAGAAACTAGGCAGGTTAAACCTACCAATGGCTTTGTCTGACACACACTGAAAGCAGAGTATCTAAATACCTTTAAAAGCTTGGTTCTTTGGTTTGTTGGGGTTTTTTTGTTTGTTTTTGGTTTTGTTTTACTTCACTGGTATTACTAATGGAGCCACATGTTGGCTTCCCTAGTATATGCATTCTGTGAGTTTATCCTCACAAGCGTATAAGGAAAGAAGAACTGAAAACTTGTGCAACAGTTATCCGGAATGCATTAATATGGAGGAATGTACATGAAAGTCTATGTGAGATTTCCATGCTTTACCTTCTGTATTTCATTACACATAAGCTGTTTCATATATACAAATAACTTTAAAAGTTATGTAAAATGTTTTCCTGCAATTAAAATACATTCTGTTGTGTTTTCTGCCTTCATTTATATCAACATCTTTTTCTTTTTCCCTCAGAGTCCTATGCTAAAACTGTTTATCATGTCATATGTCTACTATAAATTCCTGATTATTTTCTATAAAACACTCCTTTCACTAGTAATAGATTATAATAATTTAATTTTAACCTGTCAATATGTTTATTTTCTTTCTAATGCAGGACATTATATAAAACTTTGGTGATATTAGAAAAGCAGATTAAATATTCAGTTAAATATTAACTAAGCGATCCATCAAGGTATTAGACCACCTGCTCAGGATTCAAGAGTTCTTTATCACTGACAAAAAGGGAGAGAGTGTGGGCAGCAGCTACTTGCTGTAATCCCATTCAGGTAGATGCATTTCCAGCTGTGGGAGAGAAATCATCATTCCATACTCATTTAACAAACCAGATCTGTCTATCTAAATTGCTGTTTAAGTACCTTGAATTCATCTAGGTCCACACCAATGTAGTCCACTTTCTAACTCAGAGTGGATGCGTCTTCCATCCCATGCCTTTCAGCTAGAGTGTGGTTATTCAGGCATGGAGCAGCCCAGAGCCAGAAGATCAGAAGAAACATGAGGAACATAATTTAGCAAAGTGTTTAGCACTGAGCTGGCTCCTAGATGTTGCTGAGCTATTATCTCCTTGTCTAACAAAGTTCTAGGTAGAATATGTGACTGTTCATGAGATAGATCTGGAATCTGGGAGTGCCTGTCCTAAGTTCCCTGGACTGGAGGAGAGACTCACTCCCCTACAGAGGATATCCACAGTAGAAGGTTATGCAAAATAAGGCTCAAGGAGACATGTGCCAAATACTGACTACTGTCTCACTATACTCATAGTGATGAGATAGATATCCAACTCAAAAAGGATCGGACTGCCTCTTGTTGCCTCACTTGCATGAATGGTACGTCTTGAGGAGTCGAAGTCTTTCTTCATTTAACTCATAAGGCTCTTATGTGGTTATTTTTTTCCCTTCTTCTCTTGACAATTTCTCAAGAGGTAATATTTATACATGTAACCTGCACCACTTCTGTCCTTCTCATTTTATAGCTTAGCTATCTAGAAATCACACAGAGCCCTTCCCATATCTTTGTTCGCGAAGCCTAGCCATGATGATGATGATCTAGAAATCACATAACAATAATAAACTTCAGTCAATTATAATCATGGAGTGATTAAGCTTCCACTGTAAATATTGTTGGAGCTTTTTGATCACTGATAGACAGTAATTTATAGGGCCATTCTATCATTTTTTTTTGAGCAGAACAAGTATTTTAAAAGGTAATGAATAATAACAACAACAGGGCTAAGCCAAAATTCTCTCAGGTTCTATACAGACTAAGATGCAGCTGTATGCTCTGGTACTGGTCCTCACTTTTGGTCCCCTATTTCTAGAAACTGAGGATCTGTTGTCAGTGGAGATCTTCCCTGACATGAGCAGAGCTTCATGTGGTATAACTGCTTTGTAAGGAGCTGTGAGTTTCTGGCTAGGTGGCCTAGGCATTACACTGGCAATTACTGAATGATATTTGTGGGCTAAAAAGACTTGTCTTGCATGAGGAAATTAAAAAAAAAAAAGTTTCTATATTAGCTTTAGGGATCTATACTCCTCAGAACAAAAACAACAGTTATTCTAGGATTATCATTACAATCTGCATCCTCACAGGATTAAAATATTATCCTTCCTAATACCTTGTCATGTTCAAAACAGAATAATTATTTATATTTTCCACAAGTGGAAATGTATTGTATTATTTCATTTTCAATTATTTAGCCTTATCTGATGGTTGGGATAGAAACAATAGGAAATAGTTACATGTACTGAGTGTCATAATATAGAGAACTACAGCACTCCCAAATTGCTGCTACCAATGATAGCTAATTTTCTTTAACTGCTCTGATTCCTGTTAAAAGTTATTACAATAGCTGGCTTCTTAAAATCTAAAGCTTGCTTCATAGTACATCTCCAATATCAATTAAAATTATGCTGAAAAGCATAAGATCAGCAGCTTCAACTATATATTAAAAACAGGTGTTCACACACAAATGTGTTGTTAGCCCCAGAAAGGAAAAAAGACTGTCTGGAAGAACTGTTTTACATTTGTTTGATTTTCAGCTAAGGCTTTTCTAATAAACTAAAATAAAACAGAATTATCACAACTGATCACGAAACACTCATTTTCTAACAACTTCCTTACTTATTTTCACTGTTACATATAAATATATGCACTTTAAGAGATGGCAGAGGCAAAAGTTATTACAAGTGCTGGAAGCATAAAATAAGATGTTGAAAGAATAGCAGAAAATTGATCGTATAGAATAAAACTAATGGGCCCTGGCAGCACTGTATGCTTAAGCTCTTACTTTCTGCTTCACTTTCTCATTGTCCACTCATTTTAGGGCTACTAGTAAAAAAAAAACCTGTGAGTGTAATAACGATATAGTGCCTAAACTCTTGATACCGAATGAAAAAGTGTCTATGGGACCTCAGTCTTCTGTGAGCTGCTTTCTTTTTTTTCCAGCAACACCCAGCCTGCTTCTGTATTCATCTTTTGGTCTAAGCAGCAAAATCATTTGCTTCCTAGTGGTACTGGAGATGACTATTCTCTCATGACAAGGCTATCTTCAGTGTTGGTTAATTAGTAAGCACATCATAGCAGAGCCGTCTGTCTTGCCCTTTATCACACAAACCAGGAATTTATATGCAGCACATGCTGCAGACTTAATATTAGGACAGGTTTTGCAGTGTTAATCAAGTTCTTACACTTGATTTTTATTTTCTTTAAAATGGTAATAATTTATTTTTGAAGTTCCACCTATCTATCCATTAAGTGATGAAGTGTCAGGGCACAGAGGGGAGTAATCTGTTATGTTGTCTGTGCTTAACTCAGAAGGGGAATAAAGTGCATCTAGTATTAAATAAAGCCAATTATTCTAATGTTCATTAGTATTTTCTTTATGACCTTTATAATCTGTGCTTTTATGTATCCATAATAGAAATCTAGCAGCTTTCCAATTTATACTCTGTACAGAAAAATCTGTGACTCAGAAGTCTACAACTTCAGCCTTTGCATAGCAGTCCTAGAACACAGAAAGTGTGAAATCATTGCAAGAAGCTATAAAAAAGCAGAGGTCTGTGTGTCTATTCTAAAATAAATCTAGGACACAAGTCACCATCCTTGCTCTCACTTTTATGTAAAACTCTGTGCAAATCCTGCTGTTGTGTATGTTAATCAAAATTGTGTTTGTTGATTGATAAACAGTAAAGAAAGTATGCAAGACACTGCTTAAAATATAATTAAATACTGTACTATTCCGCTGGGAAAGTGAGATTCATAAAATTACTTATAAGGTTAACATGATGAAGACTGCAGACTAAGTAGTATACAATAGAACCTACACATCTTTGTGAAGGTACTGCATACAGATTACTTTTCCTTTACCCATTATAGAAATAAATATTAACATATTTATTGTAGAATCATAGAATACCAGGTTGGAAGGGACCTCAAGGATCATCTGGTCCAACTTCCTTAGCAAAACCAAAAGCACAGTCTAGACAAGATGGCCCAGCAACCCGTCCAGCTGAATCTTAAAAGTGTCCAATGTTGGGGAATCTACCACTTCCCTGGGAAGATCATTCCAACCACTGGGTGTTCTCGCTGTGAAAAATTTTCCTCGTGTCCCACTGGAAACTCCCCAAGAGTAGCTTGTCCCCTTTACTCTTCATGTTTTTCATGTGACTCCATCTTCTCTGCAGTTACCCTTTAAATATTGGAACAATCAAATAAGTTTAAGATATTTTAGATATATATTTGAAGTTAGACTTTTAAGAAACAGGTTTAATTTAAAATGCCTTGAGAGAGAGAAGTTTTTTGCTATATTCTTGTCTTTCCCTGTCATGCGCTAAATAACTTTCAAGCCAGTGGGCCAGTTTCAGGTAGATTTAGAGAAGAGGCAGAAGGCTCAAAGAGAATTTGACTTCCTACAAGATGTTATAAAATTGGAGAGTAGAAAAAGGGAAGGTAAACAGACGCAGCTACATCCTGAGACAGAATTTCCTGAGAGGAAGGTAGGCAGAATATAAAAGTTACACATCCCATCTGAAGGCAGCTGGGCCAGGCAATCTGCACGTTATCTAGTTGCAAGCTAATGACAAAATGCTTTATCTGCAGGGGTGTCACAGACAGACCCAGGAAGGAACAGATGTTATTGCCATGGAAGACAGATCTGAGAGATTAGAGGACAAAAGTCTGTAGGAAACCAGGCACTCTCAGTAGCGCTAAAGCTGCTATAACAACTAGTACTATACTTAAATACATTCACTGGCATGGTTAAGACAGACTGCCTTCCTAGGTGGCTGAGTAGAAACCTTCCCATGGCCTCTTGTATAGGTACTTGCCTGTTCTTGATGGGGAATTTTACTTGAACAAAATGTAGATGTAGTACATTCGTACCATGAAAGATCATTTCCAACTTGTAGCAGAGGTGCTAGATCCTCTGATTGGCACCCTGAGCAAGAACAAAAGCATTCATCACTCAAACTTTTCCCTGAGAGGATTTTAGTTCCCTGCAGACTCTGGACTGAACTGACTGCTGACATTGAAGAATAAGTTTTGTTGACTGTCATGATGAAAGTCCTTGATTTTACAGGAGGCATTAATTTGTTTCCTCATAAATTGCTAAAATTTTGCAAAGTTTCCTAGCTTTGGGAAAGATTGGCCAGATTCTGTAATTAGAGTTGCATAAAAAAGACCGAGACAAGCATTGGTGGAAATTTCCTCAATCTTACATTAATTATTGTCCACTTAAGAGACAAGCAGCAGTTGCCAGTTTAATCGTTTTATGAGACTCCATTTATCATTCGTGCTAAAATGGCCCTGGGTAGGTTCTTTTTATCCATTATAAATCAAAATAAATAATGAATAATGATAAGTAATTGCAACTAATGAATCAGACATGGCATTCCTTATTCCCACTACATCAGCTCTACACAAGTGCACTGCTTAGAAGAAGTAGAGACATCCTCACAGATAGCAAAAAATAGCAAAGAGGGTGATGCCACTACCCCAAAGAGCTTTTGTAGCAATTGAACATTTCGCACAAGAGAATTATCTGGAATTAATGTGGATGCTTTAAAAACAAAGAAAGAGAGCAGCACTTATTTTCTTGTTGCAGAGCTGTAGGGTGGAGCTGCACCATGAGTGAAACATTTTTTATATAGCTTTGAGTAGTATGTGGAATACACATTAGAAATAGTACTCAAGTCCACAGGTCCACACTGCTTTAATTTTTTCATACAGTGTACAAAATCTTAGTTCTATAGAAATAGATTTGTGGAACCTTTCCAGATTTTCTTAAATACATTTCATGCTTACAAAAGAGCTTCTGTAATAAATTTACACTTTTTTTTTACAGTTTTGGCTAATATATATCACATATGGTGGTGAAATAAAGATTAAAAACTTTAACGCTCTCATATTGTTGGAGGTGGCATAAGAGATGTCGTGATAGATAGACAAAAATATAAAAGTAAATAGTTGATATAGAAGTGATTTTCATTGCTTTATACAACTTCTAAGACCCCCAAAATCCAATATGTATATAAAGCTTAAGCTAAAGGATCATATGAAAATTAGAGAACTAATATATGCATCTTTCCTAATGTGTAGTATCAAAGATATTTGATAGAGTAGGAATCTAGACAATATATACAGTAATTCAGCATTCAATGTAAATTTGAGACACCATCAGACTATAATGTTTGTCAGCTCAATACTCTATTTTATAATAAAATTTGAAAGTAAAAAAAGGCTTATTGATAGACCTGATGAACAAACTAGACCAATACATTGTTAGAATTAAAAAAAAAATACAGCAAGCGTGCTTCAGGTCAAGAAAATATTTCATTTGATTCAATCTGAAACTCATTCTTTGGTTAAATACTTGAGAAATAAAGGCTAACTTCAGGAAAAAAAAAGTATTTTGAGATGAGAAATGGGAATACTTTGTTCTAGAGATCTAGAGAAGTTTTTATCTTGATACTTTTTACTTTTTTAGGCAAAACAATTTGCTAAATTCAATACAAATTGTTTACCTCAGTCAGAAAGTCATGCCTCAATGGAAAGTGCTATGCCAGAAAACAACTTCTCCTATAAAGTATATGGGAAATAGTTCTATGAAGGTATTCACGCTGATCTTGTAGGAATAACTGAATGGTTAGAAAATCTCTGTTACAGACTTAGTCATCATTGAATACAAATATGAAGGAAAAACATAAATACGTTACTTTGATGTATTTAAGTAGCACAGGAAAATAACATGTTTCCTTTGAAAGAAAATAGAAATGAAACCAATTATTTGACACTTGTACAGAAAAGAATTTTACATAGATTTTTTCCTACCTTTTACACAAGACTTAGCAGACTCAATTCAGAACAATCAAGAGCTATCCAGTAAGGCTCTATAGTGTTAGATTAACAAAGCCAACTTCAAATACCTCTGTTTTTGCAAGGATCACTTTCCCAGGCCACTGTGTTGATCTTACCACCACTATGCAGCCCACTTAAGCATAAACTTGATTTGACTTGTCTTCATTCAATTTTCAAAGCACTATATAGACTTATCCTTCCCTATATGTTTTTTCGGTTGTCATAGTTTCTCTCCCTGATGAAATTATGCCACTTGCATTGCTATCAGCTGTATTTTCAAACATACAAAGCCTTCAAAGTTGCCTCTAATGTCTAAAAGTAGTTCCCTGGAAGCATCCACAGAGACTCCTCTCTAACCTCCTTAAAATCGCTCCTTGAAACTTTCTACTGCCTGACAGTGATTAAGTCGCTGGTAATGCTGCCTCTTCAGCCGAGCAGCTCTGTCTTGTCGTTTCAGCCCACTTCCCCATCTGTCTGTAGCAACCTGCCATCTCTTGTCTTACAACCTCTTTGAGCAAGGGCAATATTTTCATGCTGTGCTTGTATACTACCTGGTACAATAGGATTCTGATGCATGAAGGAGTATGTAAGTTTTGATCACACACTGACAGGACATATATAAAACCATATATAAATATGTGTTGCTGTTTTGAGCTAAGCTGCTGTTCCCCTAATTAGAGTAAAATGCTCAGCACCTCAGAGGAAATAAAAGCAAGTCTGCCTGTCAAGTATCAGTGTCCTCTAAGGGCCGGGGGCTTGGCATAAAGCTGTAGTTAACCTGGCTAGAAGAGAGAATATTTTTTCAGGTAGGGCTTACACTACTCACTATCAGCAGGCCCCAAAAAAGTGCACAGGACTTAACCTGTACCATCTCAACATTTTTTCCTTATCTAGGGACATGTCAGCCAGGACTTGCAAGAGCCATCTAGCACGGGACTGAATGTGTTGTCTCCACTGCTTCTGTGGCGAGGATTTTCTATAGTACGCAAGGGAAACAGTACCATGGCTGCTCTGTATCTCACAAAGACATAGAGAAATGCTGAGGATGTGTGTATGAAGATCTGTCCTTCAAAATCTGAGGAGAAACAAAATATTTGTCAGTCATACTTTATCAAGAGAAGCACTTTAGAGGGGAATGTGTAAACACCTTTTTAACAGGCGAGCAAGAGAGTGAGGGCTGCAAATATCTTGTTCCCAGGCTCTGTCCTAACTCAGTATTAAAAAGCACAGGTGACAATCAAAAGAAGGTGCTTAAAATAATTCACTTCTACTGGACAGAAAATTACAGAGAAGCACTGAGTCTTTTTCACTGTGCCAGGATGAAGAAATATTTTGCTACAGGAACGCAATCATTGAAGCATAACAAAAAAAAAGGCACGTATCTGAAAAGACATCTGTATTTGCAGGACTGAAGCCAGCATTTCTAACTCATGGATTATATACATGAATTACTTAATCATTATATTTACAGAGATTTAGCTGAGTACACTTTCTTTTTCAGTCTGAAATACGAAAACAGCAGGGGTGCTGTTGACACCAAGCTGGGGGGGAATGTCGGTCTGCCAGAGGGTAGGAAGGCACTAAAGAGGGACCTGGACAGGCTGGGTCAATGGGCTGAGGCCAATGGTATGAAGTGCAGTAAGACCAAGTGCAGGGTCCTGCACTTTGGCCACAATAACTCCCTGCAGCCCTACCGACTGGGGGAGGAGTGGCTGGAGAGCAGCCCGGCAGAGCGGGACCTGGGAGTGCTGGGTGACAACCGGTTGAACACGAGCCAGCAGTGTGCCCAGGTGGCCCGGAAGGCCAATGGCATCCTGGCTTGTGTCAGGAACAGTGTGGCCAGCAGGAGCAGGGATGTGATTCTGCCCCTGTGCTCAGCCCTGGTGAGGAATCCCCTCGAGCCCTGTGTGCAGGGCTGGGCCCCTCACTGCAAGAAACACTGAGGGGCTGCAGTGGGTCCAGAGGAGAGCAACGAGGCTGGGGAAGGGACTGGAGGGGAAGTCCTGTGAGATGAGGCTGAGGGAGCTGGGGGTGTTTAGCCTGGAGAAGAGGAGACTCCGGGGGTACCTGATCACTCTCTACAACTGCCTGAAGGGAGGGTGCAGTCAGGTGGGGGTCGGGCTCTTCTCCTGGGCAACCAGTGACAGGACGAGAGGGCACGGCCTGAAACTGCATCAGGACAGGTTTAGGTTGGATCTTAGGCAGCCCTTCCTCACGGAGAGGGTGCTCAGGCACTGGGATGCACTGCCCAGGGAAGTGGTGGAGTCACCGTCCCTGGAGGGGTTTAAGGAGAGGCTGGATGTGGCACTTAGTGCTCTGGTCTGGGCAATGTGGTGGTGTTGGGACATAGGCTGGACTTGATGATCTCAGAGGTCTTTTCTAGCCTCACCAATTCTGTGATTCTGTGCTTTTGTATACCACACCTGACCTATTAAACCAGAGAACTCCACACGCAACATTCTTTGCAATGCAAACCACAGGAGCTGAGAGCATTTTAACCAATCAAAAAATGTTTTGACTGTGTCAGAAAGCCTGAGGAGAGGAGGACTAGGAATCTGACTTATGGTAGTGAACATTTTTAGGGATGACTAAGAACTTTGAATACTAGAACAGGGTATGTCATATCCTTTTCTGTATGGAGGAAGGTGACTGGAGAATCCTAGGTTCTGAACAATTATTCTGAACAATAACAGAGATATTTCTACCTATGCACAGGGCATAGGTAATCACTAACTTAGTAATTACAGTCTAATGAGTGGATAGGAGCTGAAGAATATTTGCAGAATCCACAAAAGCTAATGGAGATGATGGATATTTCAGTGAGAGATTTCAAGGAAGTCTCCTGATTAGAGGCACTCACCTGTAAAACAAATTTCTGACAAAGATTATGATGACCTCTGTAGAGCATTAAGAGGAGAAGGTTTCATTTTCCTTTTTCCCCAGTGACCTTTCTGATTATTTCCCTGATATTTTTTTCAGGCTCACATTAAATAAGGCAACTAGACACAATTATACTATACTTAGACCAAGCATCTTGTTATCCCTATTTGGACTATGGCCTGTGGCTGATGTTGAGAGGAGTCTTAAGAACAAGAGCAGTGTGCAGGGATACTTCCTGCTTCCAGAATACTACAGGTCAGGGTCTAGGCATTTTGTGTCTGCTGCAATTTTTATTCCATTAGTGGTTCTAATTTTTTTTTTTTTTCTCCATGGTAAGTTGTAATTGCTTTTGGAAAACAAACAAACAAAACATTTGCTAACAAAAAGAGACCATGTTATGGTCTTCTTTAGAAGATTTAATGTGAGAAACACTTTTGTGGTGAGGTACACATAAGATTTAAAAAGCAGTGATTCTTCCATAACTGACAGATAAAAGTTATTTATCACAACCTAATGAATGCCTTAAATGCAAGTGATGTGTGGTATGGAGGTACTTAAATTCACTGTTTCAGCTGGCAAAAGCACATAATAAATAGCTCAGCTCAGTTTTGTATTTAACATATATTTACCAGTTGAAAGGGAGGGGGACTTAGTAAAAAGATGGCTTATCTTTGCCAGTCAATATGAAAGATCGTGTGGAACACTAATACCAGATGAAGTGAAGATGTCTGCAGACTTCTGGACTTCAAAATGAGCAGATTTTGGCTGTCAACAATACAGTTATTAATTCTAAATCAATATTTACCATTTTCTGCTTTTGCTTGGAAAAGTGACTTGTATTTACACATAACACTAAAAAAGATTAATCTTGGAAACAGCTTAAAGTAATTGTTTAACTGTTACCAAAAATCATCAATTACTGAAATTTATTTTTCCCTTTCAGCACACCAGTCCATCAAAAAACCCCAAATTATTGTGACTATTGGCAATGCAAGGATCTGCAATGATTCAGAGAAATCAAAACTTTCAGTAGTTATTGATCATTCATGAGTCTACACCATTATTGTTGCTGACAACTTAGATATGTTTCTGACAGCTTAGCTATTCTTATTAAATTTACCATGCTATTCAATAATGCTGCATTAATCTATCAAAAATATATGCACATAGAAAAAGGTATAACTGCTTTCCCTCCTTTTGTACTCATAGTTCTGGAAAGAAGAATCCAACAATCCGATAGCTTTAAATTATTTAAAGTAATAATAATTCTTCAGAAGGTCATTATCAGTCTTAATAAAGCCGGTACTGTACAAATGAATCTTTTTTACTGAGCATCTATGTAAATAAATAAATGTCACTGCTGTAATGATAAAACACCACCTATGTAAGAAAAATACCAACTATGCAAGATGGGAATAGTTCAGTCCCCCTCTTTAAATGCTTAAATTGCCCCCTGTAGTATAATTGCTGAAGGGAAAACAGGATATTAAACATCAAATTGACCTGGGACAGATAATATTACTGGATTTTAGCCATCAAATATTTCCTTTTTTTCTTAATTGGCTATTAGTCTCTATAAACGCAAAATACTCAGGAGAAAAAAGCTTTTACCTTTGTTTTGCTCCTGCAGATTCGGTCATGCAGAATTTACAGAGCCGAGCAAATCCTTACACACCATTCATCAGGTTCTTTGTGGAGCATGAGACTTGGAGGATTTACTCCTCCTCTGAACATGAAGCATCAGAATACAAGAATAGCATGGCTAGCTAAACTATTGCTTTTGCTACCTATGTGGGCTGTATATTTTCACTTCCAAGCCATTATTTTTTATAATGAGCAGTTAGCGCAAATAAAGAAGCTCAAACCAAGTGATTGTTATAGTGTCTAATCAGATGCCCAGATGGTTAGTAAAAAATATAAAACTTATTAAACAGGACCTAACAATAAACTGTTAATTCCGGGCTTTTTGTAATCTAACTCTCACCTACAGTTAAATCTATGGAAAGTTAAAGTCAATGGATGTTTTTACTTTAAACTGAGTAAACAAGGGATGAGCTCCCCTTGACTCAGCATCTATTCTTACAAACTTATTTATGAGGAGGGCTTGCAGTGCTGCTGTGTTCTTCAGGTTCTATTCTGCTGTCACTGCATAAAATTACACAGCTGTAAAACTAGAAAACATTAGACTTCTAGCATTTGAATTTCTGTAACAAGCACTACAATATGCCTTTTAGAGCAGCTTCAGAGCTGCTCTAATACAGTATCAGATACAAGCACAACCAGAGTGTTCATGCAACCAGCATGCCCTGGCAGAGAGAAAAAGAGATGGAATAGAAATTGTTACTTCTGCTAGACGAATTCTTCATCAACTCTGATGAAATGTCTAAAAGCTCTGGCCAGTGAGTGTTGAACAGGCTAAGAGAAATACTTCTTGTCCCAGCATTTTAAATGAACTAGCATAAGTATTTACAATTAAAAAAAGCCTTAACAAAAAAGAACAGAATAATAGAATCACCCTTACAATCTTAAATTTAATGACTACTAGTTGGATGATATTCCTAAATCAACTTAAGACCAGCAAAATCAAAAGAAAAACTTTTAATGTTTTTGACAACTATAAATTGCTGTATCCTATTGACTGCTATTTTTAATTTAAAGCCATAAAGAGCTTATTTCTTCCTTTTTATTTTTAAATAGTAGTTTTGTATGTGAAATAATGAATTACAACAGCAAATGTACCTATTTAAATAATTATTTATGGTATTCCATTGTTTATTTACAACAGAAATCAATGCAGGCAACATAAAACAGGCATTAAACAACGCCCTACTCCCTCGCGCTAACTTACTACAAGGTATATCTGTTCTTAGGTTTCTTGCAATTCAAACTAACCTGACATAAAACCCAGCATTTACCTTTCTGAATTAGTAAGGACTGGGTTCTATTCTGGTTTTGAAACATGCTTCCTTTTGGACCTTTAAGAGTATATTTAATGCTGTGAAAATAATATTAACAATTTCACAATACATTTGAGAAGACACTTTTAAGGAAGATTTTCCTGAACATAAATGAAGAAATTAAATGCAGCATGTTTAGCAAAAAAAAAAAAAGAATGAGCCTAAAGCCTGCTACTTTCATACTGCTGTTTCCATTAGATTTTACAGTCTTCACTTCCTAGTTAGTCCTAACAGTTTATCATGCAATATAATCTCAATTCTCTAAGGTACTTACACAAGTACCAGGTCCTCTGAAGTCAATTACTTATGTGCCTGAAAACTAGGCTTGCTCTTAACCACCTTGCTGAAGAGTAGCCTCATTTAATTTTGATTAAAGTCAGTGGAAGGACTTCCACTGAATTTTTAGAGACAACAGTCAAGTCCTAAACCCTACATAATTTTGTGAATTCTGCATGGGTGGATATCTGTATCCAGTGCATACTGGACTGCCATAACATTATGGCAGGGCACCTTTAGCTGTTTCTCACACATTGGAGAACTTGTACTGCAATTTACAGTTGGTTATCACTAGAGACAAGAGTCTAGTAGATTAGAGTTCCTGTGTTCTGATTTTGATCCCACTGAAGTGACCAACAAAAAACTGTCACTCAACTGGTTTCAGGAAGGCAGGGCTTCATTCCAAATTTTATTTACTACAGCTAGTATTGAATCATGAACAAGGCAGAGGCCTTATTTTCTTGACTACAGACAAGTAACTTGAGAGATCGTTGTTGCGAAGAGCTGCAGACCACAGCCGTTTGTGCTCCTGTGTAGCAGTGCACATGAGGAACTGCAGAATTCAATGTGCACAGTGTAACAAGCTTGTAAATCTTTGATTTCACAGTCTGAAATGGCAAACAAACTGAAAAAAGCCAAGGGATTATAAAAAAACCTATTAATTAAGCACACTTCAAATATTTCTGACTACTCCTCAGTCTCTCATTAATAGATTAGCTAATTAATCATAAGTATCTTAAATGCTTCATGGTGTTTTTGAATGTTTTGGTTGCCTTCATGTTTCAGGTGAATAATATTTTTATTTTCTCAACTTAATTTTAAAGAAAAAGAAGTGCAAAAACATCAACCTTTCAAAAGTGACCTTTTCATTTCTGAAACATTTAAGAGCCTTTGTTAGAGTTCAAATTAATTTTGAGTTGGAGAAGGTTTGTAAATGGGAAGGACTATAAAGTCAATCGAGTCATCGTATATTGAGTTATATTTCCTTTGGCTGATAAGCCTTTTTCTTGTTTTCTTGTCTGTATCCTCTGTTATCTGCATCAATGATATACAAAGAATGAGCTAAAGCAGAAAGTTGTCTTTGATAAAAGCATGGCAAGAATTTATAACAATCCCTGCATGTTTCTCAAAGTTTGTCACAATATCTGAAAAGTTTGTCACAATGTCTGAAAAGTGCTTAAACATAGACAGGCCTAATGCCATTAAAAACACTGCATTCAAAATACTGCAGTGTACTTTTATTAACATGTCATAACATCGGTTTATTTCAGTAGCCTGTCTCAAACAGAGAGCATGACAAGATGCCTCAGGGAAAGTAATGATCAGTTATGGAATAATCTGCCTATTGGGGATGTTTCTTCTTAACTCTTAAGCCTAAAAGGCATATTGCTTGCAAAATCTTTATTTGATATAGTACAGACTCAAAAGAGGCATGTAAATGTCTAATTCATTTTAAAAGTATATTAAGATCTTGGCCTCAATTCTATCCTGCCTATGAAAATGAGATTCACATGTAGTCTGTACTTAAAAAACCTTGTATCTTACAAAAGAACTTTTTGTTCTTTAATTCATTTCCGTTATCCATTCTTTCTTATACAATAACAAAATGTAAGCATGAGAGTGTGCTTTACCTTTCCTGTGTGTAGCTGCTTATACATTTTATCTTTTCTTCTCCTTATTTCTTTCTAAATTAAAATATGTTGTCTTTATATGGAAATCTTTCTACTCAGCCATCCTTCATATGCATACTCTATATTCTGAATCATCTTTTTTGACCAAAACTGAATGTCATATTCTAGCTGAGTCGTTAAAATTGACTTATGTGTAAAAAATAACACTATTTCTTATCTGTCTGTTTAAACATCCCAACACCCTGTTTGCTTTTCCAGTTCCTGTTGCAGTCATTGAACAATCTCTGACAACGTCAGGTCTTTACTGCTCAGTTAGAACCTGGCAATGTGTATAGTTAGCTCAAATTACACCTCCCAATGAGCCCTAACTTTCACTTGTCATATATGGCGTATGTCAATCACTGAGCTAATAGCTCATCCAGAACTGCCATGCCTCTCCGTAGCTTTTTTCAAGTCACCGTTGATTTTCAGCATTATGCATTCTGAAAATAGACTTATTTTTATTACTCAGCTATGCCTGGCAGAGACAAGGAGATAAAGTTGGAGCACTGAGACATTTGGCTAGTCCTAGCGCTCCTGCTGTAAGAAAGGGCTTCAGCAGACACCTTTGCCAAAACAGCTGTGCCACGGAAGAAAGGTGTCACTGGACAACCAAATTCTATGATTTATGTTCTTCTGTAGGAAAATACTGGTTCACTGAAACTGTTTCATATAGATCACTCAATTTTTGTCAATCTGCAGGGGAACCCATGTTTTCCAACTTCACCTGCCAGCTGCAGATATTCACCTAAATATCTTGAGCTTCCAGGCCTTATACTGAACTAGGCAGAAAAGACAAGAGCTGAGATGCTGGCAGCCATCACAAAAGCTCTCACATATCCTATAGCCCCGCTAAAAAGCCAAGGAGGAGATTTGGGGAATGCAGAAGCCCTGGAATACATACTCAAAGACTTCAAGGCTGGTTGGAGCCCACACTTTTGGATTCTCCCTGTCTTGCAATTCTGAAATGAGGAATGGTGCTTCTGGTCTGAGGCATCCAGAATTTCTCTCTCTCTGTGTTTTTCAGCTTCGATTCCAAATCAGAATGAATTCTAATTTATATTTTCTTAAAAATACTTTCTGTATATTTCAAGTTCATTACATTCATTTTACAAGAAAATTGAACATTTGCCACTAAAACAGGACTTCATACATATTTTTAATCTTATAATGTCATACAGTTCAATAGGACTGAGAAGACCATACTCAAATACGTCAACATGCACAACTGCTAAACTTGCATAATTTTTAATGAAAACATACACTCAGAAAGAGACTTCCTTCTCCTAGTTAGAAATGAATTTCCATATCAAAGAAATACATTTATTCTTTTGGTTTAGATAAAAGGGTGGGACAGCTTGAACAGATGAGAAAATTTTTGACAGAAAATTTTCCAGCAGAAAGTAACTTCAATTTCAGAAAAACAACACAAAGAGGCACATTGTCAATACTGAAACTTATTATTGCAGAGTACACTTTTTGATCAAATTTCATTTTGGGAATGGATAGTTTATTTTGAATTTCAGAATAAGCTTCTTGTTTCAGAAATGTATTTTTATGTTACAGCAACGTCTATTTTTTAAAGGTTACTTTTGTGTTTTTTAATTTTTATTGCAATTTTAACTTCCGTTTTCTGACTTTGAGGCTTGCCAGTTTAGACTTTGCAGAATACTGTGCAAAATATAAAATTCAGTTTGTTAAAATTCTGGATAGAGTAGCTTTCCAAGTTCTTCAGATCCTGTGTCAAGAGGAGATTGCAGTCACTGCAAGTCATTTTGTCATTTTCTAAAAATCAAAACACTATACTGCTACTATGCATTTTTATAAGATGTACTGGTTGGGAGTCCTCTTACAATGGGAATGAAAATGTATGGAAACACCAACTGCTAACCTTTCACTGACTTAGGTGGAAAGCCTACATCCATTTCTGGCAGGCTGTGCAATAACTTGCAGATATGACTAGTTGGCAAAAGATGGGATTGCGATGTGTTCAAAACAAGGACAGGATACTCCTTTCTCCAGCTAAATCCTCCTCCAGCAGCAATTTACAGATTTTTCTTTTTGCCAAAGTACTTTTTGCAACAGAGGTGCCCATACTTCCTTCTACATCACCTGCACAAATCAAGCTCTCCCTATCTCTGCTGCACTTAGAAAAGACAAATGCTGCCGAGACACACATACACACAAAGGACCTTCTGATTCCTTTGACACTATTTCTACCCAAAGACAGCTGCTGTCCTGCTGCAAGCCAATCTATATTCCAATCCTGTGTGAGCTTGTAGTGCAGCTTTTAGAATCACTTTGGGGGCAGAATCCACCAATAAATATGGCAATAGTACTGAACAAAGGTTTACCTTGAAATCTCACAGCTCAGTTTTTTAACCTGTACAAGTTGGGGGTGGAGGGAGGGTAATGGATAATAGTAATCTATAAAAACTAGAGACTTTCAAAATATCCAGGAGAGGTGATCTGGTACACACAATGTTACCACCAGGTAACAAGACCGTAACAGTCAAGGACAAGACCTGAATAGTCAAACAGTAAGAAAACTGACTTCTTTCATTAAGAAACTTAGTACAAAACATACTGAGTACTAACGTCAAATAATTTATAACAGTATTAACACTTGTGGTGAAAAGACTGTTATAATCATCCTTGAATAGTAAAATTCAAGCTTGAATTAGGCCTCTAGGGTCTACTAAAACTAAAGATTGAATAGGAAAAATCTAGTTTGTTACAGAAACAGAATGTAATCACCCTATTAGAATCTGTGTAATAAACATTTGTGCAGAAATATACACAGATTTATGTGCACATGAGTTTTTATGAAACAAAATTCTAATCAAGTAACATTAGAATGGTTGCAAGGTTGAGCACTCAAATGTAAGGCTATTCCAGAGGCCGACTGTGCAACTTTTACACAGCCCCTTTTGAAAACAGAGTATGATTAGGTCCTTGACTGCATGCTGGTTTTTTTCTGTATAATCTCCACCTTCTTCAGGGCTCCTGACAGACAGTGCCCACTTAATTAGGTAATAATTCAATGTTTTGTTTTCCTTCATTGTTCGACATGTGGCTCCAAGCATTACCTACAGCATACTACTCACATCCTGCTCTAAAGAGTTATTAATTTCTTCTCAGAGTTATTAATTTTCTCACATCTAGTTTGCTGGTGCTTTCTTTTCACGCTTTGTATGATTTTCTGAAAAATTCACTAAATGTTTTCACACTTGTGACCTGATTTTCAAGGTTCTGAGCACACGCAGCAATTAATATATTAAAGCCCATTTTCCAGGAAAGAGAACAAGCGCCACATCTGCAAATCTGGATCTTAGGTTAGGAATCTTAAAAATGAGAAACCTACCATCTTGCCTAGGAAAAGTTTCCTTTAATCACCTGTCAGGCATAAGATAGGAACTTGGTATCAGTGGCAGGCTTAGAATGCAATTTCTCAGAGCATGTGGCATTTCTATACTGAAATAATCCGTTTTCTTTTGCACTCCTTTGCCTTCTTAAAGAGTATGCTTTCCAATTTTTGTAGTAACTAAGGAAGAGGTCAGGTTAAAAAAATACTTCACTTTCATTACTAAATAGTAGGCCCATCCTGCTTTTTGTTTGAAGTGTAAACAAGAAAAAAAGTATGTTAGAGGAGGAAGGAGATGAAATTGCAGAAGCATCCAGAGCAATGTCATCTCCAAATGTTAAGTTCTGCTTTCATCATTTTACTCATTTCCTTTTAAGCTATTTCTGCAAATTATTTCTCAGTTGTCTAGTTTGATTTTAAAAGTAGAGCAAAAAACCAAACCCCATTATTTGATGTTTTACTCACATCAGTGTTCCAACATCAGCTATTTGAGGGAATTTTAGATCCACCATGTAGTTTTTCTACTTGAGGTAGCAGAGTGTCATGGGTTAGGGCTGGGCCGGCCCCTAAATGTGGACAAACGCTCTCTAATCCCCTCTTTTCCCCCCAAAATGGGAAGGAAAAGGGAATGAGGCAGAGAGACTTACGGGTTAAAGAAAATCTAGAACAGTTTTAATGAAAGAATAGAAATAATAGCGAAACGATAAAAACAGAGAACTCTATACAGCTATACATAAGTCCGATATCGAACCCGACTCTCCCCTCAATATCAATCCCCACTGATGCTGCAGAGCAGGAGGCACTGGGGAAGCCCCAGGCTCAGCGGGCGGCAGAAGCTAGATACAGGGACCTGGATTCAGGAACTCAGGATCCGGATCAAAAGCAGGAGATCAGACAGAGTCCTCCCTGGACACCGGCCATTGCAGAAAAGGGTAAAAATTCTTGTGGTCACTCAATTTATAACAAATATGACATACATGGAATGGAATATTCTCGTTGGTCACCTGTCCTGTCTATTACCCCCCAGAGGTGCAACCTTTTACTTCCTTGCGACCCCTCTTACTACCCGGCACCCCCAGCGTGGCACACAAGAGCCAGCAGTGGCCTTGGTCACTACAGGAATAAGTATCAGCAAGAGCCTTTCTGCATCCCAGACCCAGGCAGTAACTGCAAACATCAGGTGTTATCACTGCCAGTAGCACACACTGTCTGCAAAACCATGCTGCTAACTTCAGAAAGTGCAGCCTTTTAGACGAGACTGAACTGGAAAGTAAAAATCACTAAACAGAACTGGGTTTTTTAGCTAAAACCAGGATACAGAGTAAGTAGTAGCAGTGGTGGAGAGGTGACTCTTGGATCACCACCACCTGATATATCTGTCCAGAATCTGCTGTAGGTTTATAGAGACATTTACACCTAGTAGAACAACTGTGTTCAGGAATGCTGGAGACCGTCCTAAGGCACTGACTCTCTGGGGAACAGATTTTTGTGCCTGACCTTTCTTCTTCCAGTCTTCCAACCTCTAATATTCTGTGATTCTGTTCTTCCCTCACTTTCTTTTTCTTTATAATCTTTGGTCATTTCTCAGACCTACTTTTGGACTAAACTGGGCCTGTATGAGCCATGCAGGTCAGTTTCAAGTTTCTGTGCTCAACCAGTCTTAGCATGCTCCTTCAGACTGTGAAATCCAGGCTATCTATACCACATAATGTACTGAGGAACAAAGCCAGTCAAAGCAGCCAACTTAAAAAAGGAAGCATACTGAATGTTCTCCAGAGGGTATGTTTTCCTGAGCTTTCACCACAGAGGTGTTATTTTTTGATATTTAAACTAACTCATTTAAGCTCACGTAATTTTCCCTGGATCATGTTGAATATTACCCATCCCTATTTTTTCTAATTTTCCTTCCTGATCTCAGATACCTTTTAGTCACTGCCCTTACTAATAGATCATCCAAAACAATCAAACCTATCCCTTGCCAGGACTAGCCCTGTCCTGACAGCTCTGTGCTCTTCCTTTCCTCATTTGCTCCCTGTCTTGCTCCTAGAAATGTCTCAGTCCCCTTCTCCATTTCCACTTTTACCCTTTGTCCCAGTTTTCTCCTTTGCATCTGCAGACTTCCCTGAATTCTGCCTCTCCATTCACCTGGTGGACACTGTTTTTTATATGATTAAACTCTGACATGATTTTCTTTTTCAGCTGTTTGTCCCTAATATATAAGATTTAAACTTAAATAGGATATATTTGCTAAATAACTAGTCCTCAGGTCTTCTACTGCTAAATGCCAGACATCTAATGGTAAATAGTTATGGTTCATACATAAAATACAGTAAAAAAATGGTGATGTAAAAATGATTCAGAGTTGTACATTTGAATTTGACCCAACCTGGCAAGCATTACAATCTGGAAGATCAAAGCAAATTTTGCAGTTAGATCTTAAGTTTAGTAATATGATGCATCATATTAAACCCGCCTGGATATGTTCCTGTGTAGCCTGCTCTAGGTGATCCTGCTTTGGTGGGGAGGTTGGACTACATAATCTCTAGAGGTCCCTTCCAACCCCTAATGTGCTACGATCCTGTGATTCTATGATTCTATGATAGGGGTCTAATGCTGTTCAAGAACTTGTTACAATATTAAGGATTTCCTCAGAGGAGCTAAAATATTTCTTATCAATAGCAAAGATGTGCAGGTAATCCTGTTGTAAAAAGCATTCATAAATGGAGAAAAAAAATACACATATTTAGGGAATAAAGCACATCACAATAAATGTCTTTCTACAGCACATTTATTAACTTGTACTGCTGAGATCAAAACCTTACACTTCAGTTCAGTTGTATCACACCTTACACTGATAAATAATAGAACTCTGTTTTAGCCACAAGACACTATATGGAAAAAGTATTTCTACTGCTTGAAAGGAGCATATCATTTAGTCATTAGAAAAGAAATATGACTTAAGTTTCTTACGACCTCTAACAAACCATGCCCAAACCAGTCATTCCCTTAAAAAAGGTTACAGCTGAGTTTATCATAAGTCTAAATTAGAAGCACATTATTCCTTCAGTGGTAAATTATGTCTAGGGCTAAAGTAAATTTTTCCACAAAATTTGAAGTGCGTTGAAGAAGAAGTTTCTGAAACGTATGATTTTGCTGCAGAGTAGTAAGTAGGTAGACAATAAGAGTAAATAAAGTAAGTTAAAAACACAGGCTGTCTATGTTTATCTATACAAAATCTAATGCACAAAACAGACTGTGTCAAAAAGCATTAATTATTAAGTTTACTGAAAAGGACTGTCAGTTCTAGAATGTGTTCAAAATTAGAGATCTGAACTTGTATTTGATAATAATTAAAACCATTCATTTAATCTCCAAAGATAAAATACTAAGTTCAAAACCTGAAATGGTCCATATGAAGTACAAGTCATCAAAGCGGTTAGATAGCATAGATCCAGAATGTCCTGGAACTAAGCAAACCAAAAGGCTGCTTTGTCTCTGAGAAAGATAACATTTTGTCAATATTTCACAATTATTTGCTAACACAAAGGGTCTGAGATAGCACATGCTTCACTTAGCCCTTCCTGGCCACTCTTTTTCTTCTGAGTTCCTGCATCCTTCTCTGGGAGTTTCACTTCCAAATTTCAGTCCAGCTCCCACTGCCACTCCCTCTCCTGCAGGCAGAGATGCAGTCTTAGTCTCCCTAATCCCAATTCATTATTTCAAAGAATACTTATAACCCAAATCTGGTATATCCATTAATATCTGATTCAAGTGGTTTCCTGCTGCATGCTCTCTGAAAGCTTGCCGAGAACGTGAAGGGGCACGAATCCCAGTGTTCCAATTCCCGTGTCCCTACTACTCCTACACGGCGGAAGAGTTGCAGTCATGGGAATGCACAGCTGGTGCAGACCTGGGTGGAGGTGCTCTCCACACCTATAAAAATGTTGAAAAATTTACTGTATGCAAAATCAAATTTCTGAATACCCACATAAAATGAATACCTGCTTCTCAGTCTTCCTTCCTCCTCTCATGGCCTCTATTTTCATATAACGAGTTGGCATCAATCTCTTTCTCCCTGTCCCTTTTTCCACTTGTCTCCAAACCTGCTCACTTCAGTGGATGAAAGAGTTGCGCAGTGTAGATCATGGGAAGTAAAAATAAAACAAAACCACAAAGGAGGCAGGGTTCCTGAGCTTCCCACCCTTGAAAGCCTGCAAGGTTGTCAATCTGCTTAATGACAAAGAAAGCTAAGCTGACAGTTCCCAGGTGTCTGCTTTCTAAATTTTTCTTTGAAGATTGTGTCTACAGCATTCGTTAATTATGATGAAGGCATTTGAGGAAGACATATATTTTACATCTGTGTTTCTGAACACACTACATATACCAGGGTAGATACATTATATACTCCTACCCATACATTCATACATATGGAGAAACTTTTTCCTTTCTTACTCAGACACTGAACTCAGCTGGTTTTCTTTACTATCTCAACTTTTAGGGAAAGGGAAGTCAGAAACACAAGGTTGAAACTGAATACTAAACAAACAAGATTATTCATCAAAAATTGCATATCCTTATGTGGTCTGATCACTTGTTTTTCTTAGATCAAAAATCTCCATACGATTTTAAACATTGATCCCCCACATATACCCCAGGATGACCAAAACCAGCAGCTTCTGCTGTTTTATTCTAACGTGAGAAGTGGATCTCATTAATAAAATCCCTTGAAGCTTCTCCAGGCATTCCTTCCTTGGCACTTCCAATGGTGAGGAGACCGATAATTCCCAATCTACATTTCTTAAAAGCAGTTAAAGGTCATGAATAAATTACTGAGAACTTCAGTATGGAAAGGAAATGGACTGGTGCTAAAATGAAAACATAAAGATTTACTATAATTAAAATCCTCTTCTCACAGAAACATTTCTTTGCAATATTTAACATTTTGATACTAAGGAGGCCAAGGTTATAATGCCATTAGCAAAAGATGACCTTTACTTGTCTGTGTGAACAATAAATAAGGAGGCAAAGAATGCAGAACAGCACTTCCTGTGTTTATCTGTATTAGCCTTTCATTAGTGTAGCTTTTTCTTATGCCTTCAAAATCTTTGTATTCACACATATCTGTACAGAATGCACGTACTGAAGTTTCTGAAGCCAAGCTAACTTCATTAGGCAGGAAGTAAAAAGGCAAAAAGATAATGTTAAATAATTTTTTAAAAAAAAAAACTCCCAAATGACTTTACGCTGATTATCAAAGGTATTTAAAAGATGGCTTCATTTAGTCTTTTTTCTTTGCATCCACGTTGTTTTTTTTCCAGAAATAGACTATAGCTTTCATCACGGAACCTCCCTGAAGTTCCCCAGTTGTCATTCAGGTTCTTTGTTTCTCCTGTTTGCCTCTGAAGACATCAATCCTAGGTGACTTTTGCAACCAAAAAGACTGAGCATGAAGGCTCTAGAATTTGTGAGGCTTTGTCACAGGTTTTTGGCAAGCTACATCTTCGTTTCAAAACAAAAATTCTATCTGATGTAGTAACACTACATCCTGTTTGTGTTTCTGAGATAACATTTTTAAAAATTCCTCTCTCTTGCAACTTAAGGCCTGTGAAAAATCTCAAACCATCTGGAGACTGGAGTCTCCTAATTTCAGACAGACATTACAATTCTAAAGCAAGACAAAAGACGTTTAGCTGCTATAATTACACAAAAACAAGAAAAAAAAAGTAATAGCAGAGGATGAACTTAGTAAGGGAAAGACAAGATTCTCACCACAACAGGAGGACTCAGCCTGACTCCTTGAGTTTCAACACAGAACGGGCTCTGGAAAAGACTCTGTGTAAGGAGTGCAGGCATTGTGCCGAGCTGCCCTCACCTTCCTTCTGCTGCCCCCATGCCTAAAGGCTTCCCGAGGTGGGTAATAAAAGACAAGATGTAAATCAGAATTAATAAAAAAAAAAATTAAAATCGGATATTATATCAAGTGTTACCTTAGTTCAGGCTTTTTTCTTAACTCTGAAATTCTCTTGGGTGTCTCTGAGAAAGTCCAGAATCTGCCTAACTATGCTGTGGAGAAGCAACTAATAAAATGCAGAGGAGACAGTAGCTTGCTGCTTTGTTCAAAACTAGTGCTATGCAAAGTGCACACCTATGGAGAGGATCTGTCCCAGGATCCCTTTTATGAGGGATCCTTTACTGCTGAAGCCAGGTGCCTTGTCGCTCCTCTCATCCTTTGCTTCCTACAGTCCCAGTGGCATGGTGCCCAGTTCCAGCCAGGGGTGGACCATGCTGGGGCAAGTAGGTAGGCTACGGATTCAAGCCCATGAGACCTGAAGAAAGCTCAGAGCTGAAGTCTTCCATGTGAGACAGAAACCTCCATCATCTCACTGGATGCCACTGTGGCTCCCATTCTTCTCTGCCAAACTGCGCTTTTTCGGGGGTATAAATACTATGGCCACTGACAAGCTAGGAAGTATTTCTCGACTACAACTTGTTCTAAACTCATACTAAATTACCACTGGAGCTTAGGTCTCAGGAGTCTAAATCTCATGCATACTGGCTTGAACAGAAAGGGACCTCATCCCAAAGCTTTTTAATGTATGAACTATATCTACAGGACTAAATCAAGGTACAAGCAGTAATGCTCTGCCCCGCTATCAGTAATGGTAAAAAAACAGTGAAGATAGACTGTTTTCATACCCAGTAGAGTATTTTCCTACCTGCTATTTCTGTGTTCCTTTTTCTCAATATTATATTGTTAATAGAAATGCTTTAGAGGTGAACAAATTATTTGAGAAGCATTGAAGAAACTGTAAAAAAATTCTGTCTTAAGTCTTCTTTCAGAATCTAAAGCAAACATGTATTTACCAATACCAGCTCCAGACATGCCCAGGCACCATAAAGACACATATTAAAGGAGCACCACATGATATCTGCTGCTTAACCAATATCCCAATACAAAGAAGGTCAGCAGTGTTGACACCACCCAGCACCTACCCTGCAGTAAACCACTGTGCCGTGCCACTGCTAAAAGCACTCTGTATTGATTGTTTCTTCCAAGAAAAGGACATGAGAGTAGTAAGACAAATTTAGGCAACAGAAAGCTGAAGGAAATAGTCTGACAAAAAAAAAGTAATTCATGGTGGAACACCAACAAAGATAAAACACAAGGTGTGTAATACATCAACAGCCTGGAAACAAACAAGGAGCCTTTCTGCCATTTTTTCCAAGTTTTTAGACGACCACAGCTAATTGCCAAAAGAGAAGTCATAAATCATCTATGAAGCAAATATAGTAATAGACAGAAACGATGCACTCTCTTATGCTGACTTTATCAGTAAGAAGCTTGGAGTTGTATTCTGCCCTTGCTTTTATGCTTACTGCTCCTGCTGATTTCTGTGAGTGGTGACTATATTTACGTGAGCCTGGTCCCTGCTGCTCGTAAGAGAAGGCAGGGCAACAGAACTGCTGAACTGAGACTTGGTATGGCCTGTTAACGTAATTCTAAATCTGGTGTGAATAAAGCACTTGAATTGCTGAAGCTTCTAGACACATCAACTTCCAGCCTCCCTGTCAGCAAGGATGTGGACATTGCTATAGGTGTTAGTGTTGGAGGTTCCTACAGCATTAAAAAGCTAATTTTGTGTTAGCAAATGGTGCTGGATTTACAGCTCTGGAGGATAAAATGCTTTAAAATGGGTAAATAACTTGACATTTATACAGCGCCTTTCATCCTGAAGATTTGCTACAACGTGCTTATCAAACTGTACACATTTGGTGGCACTGAAATACAGCCAATTTGGTGTGCAGCCCAGTGCACAACAAAGCAAGATGAGATGGAAGGTATTTAACTAGCTATACTAAGGAAAACTTACTCTTGAAACCTTTCTTGGGAAATGTAGTGTCCATATTGACGCGAGAGAACAGTGCATTCCAAAGTCTCAACCCCAAGGCTGTCACAAAGATGACTGCAAAACAGATTTGCATCTTCCCTCGCTCATTCAAGACATATAACTGTGTGAACACAAAGACTCTGTCTTCTAACTTCAGGTCTGGACCACTAAACCCTCAATTTACACTGAGTTGGTATTCAAGCTGCAGAACAGCCTTTACATGCCTTGTTGCTGCCAATCAGCTCACATTTGTTCATCAGTACAAAACACATCTCCAGTGGGCACAGGTGATCCCTGCTCTGTAGCTCGCTCAGCACCCAATTTCTCAGTTGAGACTACAGGTGAAAAAGCTAGGAAAATACAGTGAGCTTTGTGACTTTGGGGCTAAACTAGTAAAATGCCATGGATCAGATACCTTAACGTCATACTAAAACAACAGATTTAACCTAATTTGACTTACTTTGAATGCACTGTAATCCCTTGAAAAAGTACCAATTTTTGTAGCCGCACAGAAATGTGAATGGACACACTTGAATATGTATATATATATATACATATACACACATATATAATATGCCTAGTTACATTTTCAAGAAAGTATGAACATATATAAATAGGTAAATCACAGAATACAATAATCACTGAATATAATAAGAATGTAATTGAATACAATAACAAATGCATAAACAGGAACAGACTTCACTCTGGCAGCATGATCCAAGATAAAGAGTATAGAAATTAGGAGGGAATTAGTTGGTTGTTTGAAACGTGTAGGACCTAGGACCAAACGGTTCCTGTTCCTGGTCAGCTTAGTGTCAAACTCATGCTTTCAGGATGAAAACTCTAACTACAATTGTTTGCATTAACATTTATCTATTTGGTTTTGCTGAAAAAAACCAAATTATAGTACTGATCTAATTTAAAGAAGAAGAGTTTGGAGCTGATTTGGGTGGACCGATGGCCATTCTCAGCAACATTCAGCTGCAGAAACAAGTCTCCCAGTTCACATACTTCTTATTCACTGTTGCATTGTCCCACCTTTTGCTGCCTTCCCTCTGAAACCTCTGTGGTGGCTGTATAAAAGTTTCTCTATTTTTGCTGCATGGACCGCATGGAGCAAGCACAGGTCAGGCCTCTGAGCCAGGGCTCACACTTTTTCCCTTCTGTGTTCCTTCCATGACCAGCACCTAAATGTGAGCACAGATGCTAGTCTATCCCAGTTTACATAAGATGAGTTTTCATTGCCAAATGTACACAGAACAAAGATTGGGCACACTACACGTTATGTACAACCTCTGCTGAAAGGTATTTGTCTTGGGGGAGGATTTACATTCAGGACCATTCCCAACAGCTGAAAGCAAACCTTTGTAGGTGTCAGTTCTTTAACACCTAGGGGTAGGGGCTTAGACTTTCAATGGATATTTATAGAAATTTGATTAGACAGTGAGGCTTCAGAGACATTACCTCCTCCCTTCCAATAAACCTCTCAGTCATTCATTAAAATTAATACACATTAAAAATCCATTTAAACTACAAGGTTGTATTTGAGATGTTAAGAATGAATCCAATCACATATTTTACATGTAAAAGATATTAATGTGTCTTTCAGGAGCTCAGGCATGATAGTATTTATCTAATATTACCAAGAAAATTCTGTTTCAGCCTGCAAACTTATTTATGTGCTACAAGCTTCAAGAATTTCAGAAGTGTTGTTACTTGGCAGCTGACTATTTGACGTTCACATAAAATATGCTCAGCTTGAAAATTTTCCTAGCTACTTGCAAACAGAGAGGTCCAGCCGTACTCCTCTCAAGAAATATGCTGTCCTAATGTGAAAGCACACCCAAACAGGGTATCAAGTCTACTCATCACTAATGTAGCTATTGATGAGACCATCTGTGAACACAACACACTCTAGAAATCTTCTTTTAATGCAGCCTACTTAGAAATCTATAAAAGTAAAAATTCCTCAGATTGAATTTTGTTTGGAAGCTTCAGCAGGTGCACGTGCAGGGAGCACACCATCATCAGCATTTCCAGACTCCCACAGTCAAGAAAGGATTTTCAAGGGAAAATCAGCATGTCACCTACTGACCTCTGAAAGATTTGGTCAGTAGTATCACCATGGGACGTGCTTTTGATAAACTTGAAATAGGAGTTTAACTTTTTCAAGCTCTGTGACCCACAAATGGGTATTGAGAGATTAGAAATCTGTCCCAGAACAGTTTTAAATGCATCATTTCTAATGTCAAGGAAAATATTTTTCTTTTGGCCCGAGCTGAGACAAAAACAGAAAATATTTTCAGAAACACCTGAATCTGGAAGTGCATTGAACTCCACTGTGTCTTCTTGCTTCTCGCAGATATCTAAGAGCAGCAGTGTGGCCAGGAAGAATCCTCATAATCTGGGATTTTTTTCTTTCATTTCGTAGACTGTATGATCGGCAGTTGCATCAAACACTCCAGAAATTGGCAGTCAACCAGTTATACAAAATAAACAGCACATGACTTCAGCTCTTACAGTTATCTGGTCAATGCATAGATCACACGATTATGGTCTATGATTTCCACATTTGAGGACTGGATCGAACTTCAGCCTCAGTCATGTCAGGGTCTGTATCCAAGCCCTAACTTCCAAGGGCACAGTGAGGACATTACGCTTGCAGGCACACCTGGAGGCAGTTATGACATTGGCAATGCCTTTAATCTCTTCTCTCTCTCAAGAGTGGAATTCATATAAGTGTTGGAATTCATGTAAGATCCCAGAAAATGCTTTGTGGCCTGTTTTGTATGGGGCAGGTGTTTTGCAGGCCATCAAGATCTGTGTAACTGCACAATGTCTGTCTGCCATTCTGGAGTACTGAACTTAAAGATCTACTTAACAGCCTCCTACAACCTTCTGTTTCTACCAATTTTTATATTATTCTTTTTATTATTGATTAAATGTATTTTTAAATGTCAACATTTCTTCGAAGAACATCCTTAGCTTTTGAAATACTACAGTATTCCAGTGATATTGGTTTGATTAGTAGGCTTAAAAAAGGACATTTTTTTACATCAGTTTAAAACAGTTGTGCTTGTTCAAGCAACCACTTCATATGAAACAAAACTTAATTACTTAGAAATCGAGAATTTTATTTAGTTTAATAGTAGATTTCCATGAATCATGTTGATCATTTTTAAAAGCACATTTTGAAATTAAATGTTTGAGCTAAACAGTTGAATTTTTTTCCTTCATTAATTGTAAGCTCTTACCTTTATTAATGAATTATTTTTAATGAAAAATTTATTAAAATTTTGTAAATAGTTTCAGTCAAGCTATGTTCATTCTTCAGTAGAATAGAAGTTTTCCACAAAAGCAAAGTGCTTCAATATAGCAGTCTTTTCATGTTTTCACACGTGGTAATTGCAACAAGATTTTATTAATAACTTTCATGAAACCTATTTCAAGTAATTAGCTCTCTAGCCATTCTATCAGTCGCTGTGTCAGTACCAAAGTTTATGACATCAGCATAGATGGCAATAATAAGCAAAATTGACAAAGATGTACTTTGATCTTCTACATTTTTATTAAAAATGTAAATGTTCAGTTTGCACAAAGAATATAAGCAGCAATAGATGATAATTAGATTTTGCCTCAAACTGTTCACCTTTTATTCAAATGTAATGACAACTAATTTGGCATCAAGGCAGCATAAACACTTTCCTTTCTGTAGAGCACCATATGGATTTTGTATTCTCAGAAGACAAGGGAATGGCTAGAATTATATCTCCAAGGTCACATGCACTTCCATAAACATTACATTGCAGTGTTTCAGGGGAAGGAGTACAAGAGCCCAGCTAATTAAATAAAACAAATGAATCCATCAATGAAACATTAAGTGCATGCAAGTGGACCAACTTTGCCAGATGCTGAAGGGTTTTCATCATCAATGACATAATCAGTTTCAAAAAATATAACAGTTTGAAACTAAGATTTAAAAATTAGAATCCAGAAAACTAAAATCAGAATTTTCTCTGCACTCTTGATTTGCTTTTGCCTTATGACTACAAAAATATTTACTACTTTCAAAAACTACCCCATATTAAATTATGCACCACCAAAAAATCTCTCTAGGTGGCAGAAGCCATACCTCACACCCTTTTCACCAACAGGTAGACACCAGCTTTGAAAAGAAAGAACTGATAATATCTGGAGATACTGTTTTTCTTATTTTGTTCTCCTCCTTCCAGAACTTCAATTTTGGTAAAAATTACAAAAGGAAATTTCTTCTACTCCAGTAGAATAACATTTAGAAGAGAAGTGAGAGTGTAACAGGAGAAAAACTAATTTAATCACAAAAGGAGAAATCATAGAAATGGCAGCAAGTGTAAGATCAACTAATGACTAATAGAATTTCCACCACAAATTCAAAATTTAAGAAGAATAGAAGTTGATACAAATTCGGTGGATTAGTAAAGTATGTGATCCATGCAATACAGGCACAAAAAATTGAACTGAAATCCTACTCTAGCTCTGGTAAAGGAAATACTGAAGACAGATTACAAGGTACTGGCTGGACTTAACTCTGAATATTGCATACAATTCTGGACAATCTTGTTCACAAAAGTCCTGCTTTTGTTATATATATAATAAATGGAGTTAGATAGCTTGACAGAATAACATGGCAAAGTGCTTGCAGTCATCCATTCAGTGCTTTTGAAAGACTTGTAGGTAGCTAACATTTTTTGGAAATACACTGATACTTTTTCTCCTTGCTCTACTTTCTCCCACAAATGGCCTCAGCTCATCATAGTTTTGCAGTTTTGGGGAGCTGAACGATCCTCCATCTATTAGAACAAAAGATAATGCCCTATCAAGAAAATCTGTTCTAAAGGAAATTTGTGGACAGAAACTGAAGATAGATCTATGTCTAAATCACAGCTGTGCAGCAGTGTAAAAATTGCTTCCTGAATTAAAGCATCACCCAGGACTCATATACAGTTCAAGGCCCTTTTCACAGGTGGAATCAGGCAGACAAGGAAGCATCTATCTGCACATTTCTAGATGAACGTTTTCCAGTCCTAGCTCAGAAAAGTATACCTTGCACAACCTAAACATTTGCTTTAATTTAGAAAAGGAAATTCTAGTTTTTACAGCTCTGAAGAACTTACATTATGACTCAGAGAAAAATATTAACGATACTTCTACCATGACAGCTAGTGTCTTGAGTCAATGGAGCACAGTCTGCTATATAAACTTGTCTGATATTTAGAGGTCAAGGAAAACAAACCTAGGTTCTCCACAAATTCTTTACTGAATCAATTAAAAAAAAAAAAAAAGAACCCAATGATTCTCATCAGGGCATCTGTGAAACGCAAATAACCAGCCCCTGCAGAGGTATAATTAAAGATAAAGAATGAGATAAAGAATGTTATCCCTGTGGTTAAAGATTTATTAACAGAGATATTATTCCTTCTTCTTACATGTACACCTGTTTTAAACCTCTTATTCTATTTGAAGAAAGACCACTAACATCTTCAAAACTCATAGAATTTGAAAATAACAGCTCTGGGAAGATGATCAACAGCATAAACCTGCATAGACATCAGTGTAAGTATCTCTTTCTGTCAAAGACATCTCCCTAGTGTGGTGTTACTTAACTGTGACTCCTCAAGCACACTGCCTTCATAGGCTTCATGGGTGGCTGACTGGAATCCTTCAATGGAACAAATCATCTTGTGATGCTGTGTGCTGCCAAACAGAGGAAATAGTAGCAGGAAATATCATGGGCAACGTTATGCTGTACTATTCAAGAAAATTCTTGCGAAGGGGTTCATACAAAAGACAAAAAAAAAAAGTTCCACAATAAAACATAAAAGATTAGATAAAGAATGAATTCTAAACAATTCACACAGCAAAACAAAACAAAAACTGTGATAGAAAGACACATGAATGAGACATAATCCCTACAAAGTAACTGCAATCTGCATTTACTATCTTTTGTTTTAAGGAAGGTTACTGTGTACCTAGGAGAAAGCTGACATTTCTAACGTGTACGTAGGGCAGAACTCCCTTTAAAATTTACATTCAGGAAAAATATACATGACTGAAAAGAACACCAAACACCTTCGTACAACTATCTTATTAACAATTACACTGAGATTTCCAGTAGTAGCTAATGACATTAAAATATTTAAGAGCTCTAATCCTGTGAGATTTGAAGCAATAGCTCAAATGTATTCATTAAACAAATCACTGATGGTGGATAGACACCCTGGGGAAAAATAAACCTGATACAAATGAACTTTCTCCCCAGATTAAATATGTATATACCTGTGAGATTCTCCCTCTGCCCAATGCTACTCTCAAAATATGAATTATACTCTGGAAAAGATTTATGTGGAACAGACACCATAAACACACATATTTTAAAAGACTTCATCCACAAAATGCATGAGGACAGTTACATACTTAGATCTTTGGTAATATTGTACTGCTTTTTTTGAAAACTATGTCATGCCATAGATGGAAGCGATCGCAGATGTTTATATGCTCAAGTTGCCATACATATTTATACTGATCCAAATACTGTATATGCCAAAGAAAACTAACCCCTAACCACATATCTCTGTAGATGGAATCTGGTTTAGTGTACCAAGAACAAATCTCTCATTCATCTTGTATCGACACTTCACTGAACAGACTTGTACAGTTACATGCAGAAAAACTGCAATACAGCATATTACATATAAACCACATAAAACTGGAAATTAGCCTGCCAGAAGAATAAGAAAACTTCCAGTCTCTGGGCAATCATAATATTTTCTAAGGCCAGAAATCAACCAGAGTGGTTCCTAATTATCTATCTGTCAGGACTAGCAAAAAGACAAAGAAAGTGGTAGGAATGCATGCTGCACAGGGTGCATCTACATAACCCCCTTAGTGCCCTGGGACCACTCTGTTCACTTGCAGAGTGGTAGAAATGTGTTGCATCTGTATTTGAATCATGTGGTATGATTTCAACTGCACTTTGAAATGCACTTCAAATGCTTTATCCTGTGGTGGAACCAAGGCTGAAGTAATCTGCCAGGGTAGTGAGCCCCCCACATGCTATGTGAACACAGGATGACTTCTTCAGGAGGAACACACATCCTCTCAGAAGTCTTCCAGCAGTGTACTCCCTACATTTGCAAGAATTTCAATTAGTAATAGCATGTGCAAATGAGGATGGTTGTGCAGAAGTCTACATTGTGTCATCTGTTGGATACAGATTCATCTTATGTACCTGACTAGCAACTAGCACCAAATTCATTGCCAGAAAACACAAAATACAAATATATATACTCCTAGAATGGTAACAGAACACAACAAATCAACGTGTTGTCCTTTCTTCATGCTACACCAGTCACTACTGTAGACACAACCTACAGACATCTCCGTGATGGGACCTTGGGTGTGCAGGGCTCCACTGATATCGAAAGGGAAATAACATAATTTATGTCAATGATTTCCTAAAGGTAAACATTATTTTTGTCAACCATTTTTTTCATCACTAACCATAACAGCTCCAAGACTTGGTTCTGTGATAAATCAGACCTTGCCACAGTGGTTTAATTATCACTGATCTTTCTGAGTGATGGGTGATCAATTTCATTCACTCTTCATTTGCACTTGCATTCTTCCTCATCCCGGCATCTTTCAATGATTGTCTCTCTCTAATCTCATCAAAAATCCCAATTTACTGATTTGATTTCTATTTGATAAGATTTTCTGTCACACCGTTCTCCTTATGAAACTTACCCAGCCATCAGACTTCTTTACTGGCCATACAACTCTAAACTCTTTCCTGTAAGGCATAAGTTCAAGTGTCTTTATAAAACATAAAATAAAATTTAAAAATCTGGTAGTGCTGCAGTCTGCCTCCAAAAGACAGATTCTTATATTAAAGTTGAATTCTACTTGATAAACTTGCCAGGGGTTTCTTCACTATCTTGACTAATAACTGAGCCAAAACTTTCAACCTGGATAAAATCCTCTCTCTCTCCACCAGAACTTTATTGATCCTTTTTTGGTTTACCCACTTTTCCTAGATAATAACTGCAAATCCATACTATTTTTCTACAATATCATTCTCTTTCATTAAATACAATCTTTAATACAGCATTTTATGAAGTAATGTCTTTTTTCCATCCCTGTATCTCAAATTACTGGAAAATCTACAGTTAATCTTGAAAGCTTCTCTCCTTCCACCACCTTTCTCATTGTTATCTCTGTGTTGAGTAAATGAAGTGGTACTGTGTATCCTCACTTTACCCTTTTACTGACTACAACCCCTTAGGATAACATTGCTTCTGCTTTTTAGATGAATTGAACTAAGGTTTCTCTGATTCTTGAAGGATTCATTTTAAGCCCTAAGTACTTTTATTAATCTGCATGGAAAGAAATCTCCTGAATAAAACATGGGAGGTTTCTCAGGTTTGTTTTTTTTTTGAGAAAAGTACTATTTTTTCCTCATAACTATGGATTTGTCTTAAAATTTTAACACATTGTTATCTTTGCTGTTTAAAATAACCCAAAACCGAAAACCACTTAGTCAAAGAAGGGCTGAGTGGAAGGAGAACAAGTATTTAGATTGCCAGAAAGAAAATGATTTGATTATTATGGATGAAGGACTCCATGATACAAGGACATGTAAGTGATGTAGCAAAAATGTTGACTGTGCAACTGGGTATAACTTGAAAGGTTGCTGAGTGCTATAAGCAATCAGAAAACCTTGAACAGGCATTTTGAAGAGCTTGATTCTACCATCATATATATGGGTGACCACTACATACTTTACAAAATAACTAGATACAGAACTTTCAAATGCCATCTTTTATTCAAGAGATCTCCTAACATGCAGATTGAATATCTGTGCATGACATTCAATTCTTAAGGTTTTGTTAAAGATTATTTTAAAATATTTTTTTAAAAAAAAGGAAATACAAGAAAATAAAAAGACAATGCTCCCTTTCTGAAGAGTGGCTGGAACTATCAATATTGGAAAAGAAGTTTTTAAAATATCTTAGAATTTGTCAACATAGGTAGATTCAGGTACCTTACAGATTGCATTTGCAACGATGTTGAAAAAATAAATCATCTGAGTATATGGACAAGATAGAGATTCTTTTTCAACATGTTTATGAAAACAGACAGAAACAGCAATCCACATAAATAAACCAATGCTGAATCCTTAGGGAGGAATTTTCCTCTACTCTAAAACCTTTAACATCTGATTACATGTACTTTTCATTTCCTACTCAGCTATGAACTTTGGCTGGGCCTTCCTGTGGCAATCCACCCAACTCAGGACACTACCATCCCTTCAAAAAAGCCACAAACCTTTAAAAACGAAGCCAACAACAGGGTCAGCACCAGCATAAATCTATAGGGATAGAGGAAACTATTGCCTTACACTCTAATGGGCCACCTCTGATGAAACACTGATGTTTGTATGCAAATAAAATAAGTTATATTAAAGAAAAAAAACACTGTGAAGCTAATGTCATCACTTCTCTACTGGAAAGCTGACCTGAAAGATCACATACTTCAGCATCCCTTTGACAGAGTAGCTACACTGATGTAAGCAGACAGCTAGTGTCAGAAAGGGTAAAAATCACCATCAACACATTTTTTTTTTCCTAACATAAGTCTCCCACAGGAGTCGATATATCTGAGAAAGAAGTTTGTTTACTTAAATATTCTGCTCTGCCCAGTATTTTGCCCACTGCTTTTGATTTGGGTCCTCTTTGAGTAGGATGCAAATAAAGCAATATTTGAGTTTAAGCATGGAAGTACTTTTCAACATAGAGTAGCTATGATGGTTTTAAACTGGCCAAAGTTCAGCAAAAATAGAAAGTGCTAATAGCTTTTTGCCAAGAGACCTTCCATGACACAATCATTTTGGCCTTTTTATTTAAGTTTAAAATATCCTCCTTTTTTTTTTTTTCTTGCAGGCTGCCTAATGTTCTACATCTTCTTTAGAAAGTTTAATTCCTGCGAAAATACATATACCATTTCCCAGCTTAAAGTGTCTCTGAATTGCTACAGGAAGACATAGTTTCAAAAGGTGACAGAAGGTCTCTGCTAAGAGAACTACATCTCTCTTTCCTTTGTGCTATTATTCAGCTCTCTCAATGGTTGGCTGTCGGAGAGAGCTCAAGAGAACTGTGTGACCCCGTGCACGGCTGCCGGTTTGGACTAGGACACGCTGCTGCTATTAGAGCTCAATGTGTGGGAGGTGAAGTTTTCTGTATGCGAGTAAAATGTACGGTTCTTTCTGGCTTTGCCTTCTGAAGCTTGCATTGAAGCTACATTTTCCCAGTTTTAACTCAATTGCCATTCAGCAAATGCAACCTTACTAGTTTTGCGGCATGTGGGAGTCAGCAGGTGTAGCTTATCTTGTCTTTCTATTGCATACAAGGAGAATATTTTTAGCCTTCAGCACCTAATTAAAAAAGGTGAGGCTGACATCTTCTTCCATGTCAGTGCTTGTGACACAGAGCATTGCAAATGACTCTCTGCTGGGCAGAGGGAAGGTGAGCTTTGTCTGGCTTTGTGCTTCAATTACAGTCCCATGCTGCCAGCCAATTTATTCCAGTTGCCAAAGCCCTTGTTTTCCTATATCCAGTCCCTGGTTACAGAGACCAGAAGCTCTGCTGATCTGTGGCAACAAGCAGCATGAAGGAGAACTTCAGCCCTGTCTGGAAGGAAAGAGGAATTAATGGCCAGACCTCGGGGGGATGCACAGGGACTTTAATTACCACCCCAGTCCCCATGGAGTTTGAGAGATGTTTTGAACTCTAACATTGCTGCATAATTCTGACATTCAGCCACATCAAAGTTTTGAGATTAACCAACACTGCTTTTGTTCCACACACATAGCTGAAGAGTGCAAGAAATAAGCACAGGTTTATATGTATTTCATCATTCTATGATTCTACGATTTCCACTCCCAACTGCACAAGAAGATAGTTTTTCCTTGATATTTCTAGAAATTGTACTCTATAGCTTGACTTATCCTTGTCCTTATTTTTAATTAAGTCTATTTTTTACTTTGTTTTATCTCTCACTTTCTTAATACATCCAAAGTTGGATTTTAACTAATGAAAATAATAGATTAATAATAATTACTCGTATTACAATATTTTGAAAATGATATGAATTGTTTTAGATCCAAATTTAGGTATAGAAAATTGTACTAATTGACTTTAATGACGAGATTAGATTTGCCTTGTTAACAGCAGCATAAGAATACCACACTAAAAAATATACATGGTATTAGTTCAGTATATTGTAATTTGAAAGTGCTGTTTCCAGCACTCCTCTTTAAAGGAGTTGCTCATCAGCACCATGTTGCTACACAACCTGAAGTATACAATTTGCTTGCTTTAGAAAAAGTGCCCTTGTTCTTCTAGGTCAAGGAGGTATAATGCCAATTAAAGTACTAAGAGAAGGCAACACAGTCTATTAGACAGTTACATTTAGCTTTAAAAAGCAAGAAGAAAATAATACCTTAAAAGAACTGCGGAATCAAGTGGCGGAATAAAAACAAAACTCCTAAGCAAGTGAAGGAAGATACTCCTAATGAGGTGGGTTATTTTTTATACATTCATGTTTAAGACCCTTTAACATTACTGAGAATTATATGCAAATGCATTTAAAAAATCAAAAACTAAAAAAAAAAGACAAAACACTGTGAATGTGTTTTAAAGGAGAGAGAAGCAATCAGGAAATGGAAAAGGCAAGTTGTGATGAGAAAAGAAAGCCTCTTTTCACAAATAAGAGAGATGAGTCATTTATAGCAAAATGTTAAAAAGGAACTGGAATGATGTGGCAGCAGGTAAAGATACTTGGGGACCGTAGCTAAAAGAAAAATTAGATTTCTCCTCCTAAGAGTAAAAATACGGGCAACTGTGAAAGACTGCAGGGAAGGTTGGAGCGCTGCAAGTCTCTCCCTGAAGTTTCCTGTGGTCACTGATCCAGCATTGACATCAGTTCCTGCCATCCTGTGCAACATTTTTTATGTTTTTCAAACAATTGCCTTACTAAAAGAGGTCAAATATAGGAGAGGAGCCTGATGCCCAAGAACACCTCCATTTGTAAAACCAAACTGCTCTTATTTTAAGCTAAAAGTGAATCTCATCAGGAAAGAGAGAATATTGATGAAAAACAGTGGATTGATCTTAAATTCAGCTCTCCTAGAGAGGCATCTCTTCTGACCTAGACCTCTGGGGTCCCTCTATAGTCAAGAGAAAGCAACAGGGACCTCTACAGGGGCATTCTTTCAAAAAAATGATGTCTATAATATGCGGGTTGAATTGCCCACTGGAAATAGGGCTAATCAGATGAGTCAGCTGACATTTTAGTATTGAATGAGAGACAATAGAGCAGGGGTAAACTGTAAATGGCATCATAAACTATCATAATCCTAGAGCAAACTGAAGAGGCAAAAGAAGATGATACAATGTAGAGAGCATCAATACAGCAGAAGATAGAAAATGAGAAACTGATCCTTTTATTGGCATCAGAAATTCAGTGATCACTTCTTCTGTGGTGTAATACTTTCTTACAGAACATTCATGAAACTTGTATGGAAGATTATTCTCTCTCAAGGGTCATTCGTCTCCCATATTGGCAAATAAGTCCTTTCGCTTCTTTGAAGAGGGAGAAATCGTTCCTTTTTTAAAACAGAATCCCACTGCACTAGCTCCTAATTTTCTGATTATTATACTGGGCAGAAGTATTTAGGCTGATATTAGGTAAACTGTGTTAAGCTAACAGTAAAAGAAGATTCAGGTAGATATATTAGGCAATAGCATAAATAGATCTGGCCAGCGGTAGTAAGGATTTTCCAAAAACTCACCAAATTTATCTTTGTACATAGCCATGGCTTTTGCTCAGGCTGTCCACTGAGCACTCTGAACTGCTAGCTGCCAATCACCGCAAAGGGATACTAAGTCTGGTATTTCAGGCTCCTGTAATTAGTATGCTGTTCACTCATTCTCCCCATCCTAATTACGAGTAATCCATGCTGAGTCCTACTGCACTGTCCCTAGCGTATCTTATTCATCTATACGCACTTTAACCCATAGCATAATTTGGACACGTTTAAACTGTAGAATTTCATTTGCAACGATGTGGTCTGGAGCAACCCAGCTGTTTCCACGTGTGCAACAGGCTAGGCTGTGGCTTTGAACTTACAACCTGCACCAGGGATACCTCAGAGATGGCATCGGCTCACAAAACACTGGGTCAGATGAGACAGAGACCTGAGAAGTCCTAGCCAAAAGTCCCACAAGCACCTTAACTTCCCAAGTCGAGAAGGGAGTACTTTGCTTCCCAGAGCAGAAGCAATATTGCAAAGTTGACACAGAAGTGGCCACATCTGGGACCTTCCCACCATCAACGCTTTCCTGAGAACAGCACAGCCAAGAGCTATCAAGCCAGTTGTTTGGTGGGTACCTGCCCTCAGTCTCCTGAATTTCCTCTTTGCAGTTGGTAGCAACTTCAGGAGAAAGGTAAGGAATACTGCAGGACAAACTCAATGCAAATAACAATAAAGTTGCTCCTCTTCCAGAAACCATTCTGGAGGGTGAGAATTCAACCATGGACTGAACCACAAGTCTTCTCCAAACACCTCTCTTAAATATCAAGGAGAGAAACTTTATCTTTTAAGTGTAGTGCGCATGGTTATCACTGAAAGGATTATAAAAATAACTTGCAGTTCGCATTAGTTAAGTTTCTTTGATCTGAAAGCATTTATAGGAACTAAGCTGAATTTGCAGGGTACTACTAGAACCCTAACTAGGGAGAGCACCACAAGAACATAATTGCTTTCCTCAGCTTTTCAAGACCCATGGGGTTTTTTTAAGTTTTGAAAAATCTTTTACCAACTGACTGTTTAATTTGTTGCTAAATGTTTTTCTATACTACTTCAGAATGAGACAACCACATATTTAGTTCCTTTTAATTTTATTTGTGATTACACTTTGAAACATTCATCTGATTTCAATTTATGCTTTGAGAGGTCATCTCCCACTCAGTCTTGAATACTTGCATTTAGGGCATACTAAGGTAAGGAAAATTCATGCAATTCTTTATGATCTAAACTATGGTACATCTTGAGCCATAATAGAGATCATGGTGAATATAGAGTTTTAAAAAAACATGTTTGGACTTTTCAGGAGATATCTATGTTCTTTTTATTTATGTGATTCTAGAATTCTTTTTTATTTTCACCTTTTAATTAGAAAAGTCATGTTCACCTCCCTATGATGTATTCTTTTCCTATTCAGAAAATAAGAGACGTAAAACAAAAGTTGTTTTATTTGGAGGTTTGTCTTTCACTAGAAGTGTCTGTTTCACGGCTCCTTGATAACATTGATATGCATTATACTTCTAATGCATTTCATTTGCTTCTTCAAATATTTATTTATGGAAACCATATTTCTTTCACAATAATCAGATATGAGACATATTAAATGTCATGAATATTCATAAGTTTTCAATCTCACTATAAATAGCAATCCAGCAACCTGCCTTCATGAAGTAAAGGAGATCTTAAATATAGATTGTAAAGACTATATGCATGCTTCATTACTTATTTGGATTTGCATATACATCCATTTAGCACAACTCATACAGATACTAACTTAAAAAACACATATCATCAAAAAAAGGAACCTGTCTAGCTGAACACTTAAGCAGTGCAGCAAATCACATTATTAAATAAAAAGAATATCTACAGGACTGGGATCCTGTATCATATACTAAACTTGGTCCTATATGACACACTCAGCCTAAAAATAATTTAATATATCCTTCTTAAATACAGAACTATGATGACTAGTAAGAAAAATTTCTTGCACTCCTGAAAAATTTACTATTTTACTTCAATGAGTTCATTCTTTTATTTATAAACACTAATGAAATTACAAAACATTACACATCTTTCTGAGAGACTACTACAAATAAATCCAAAACACACTGAGCTTAAGGAGACACTCAGGTTTTATTCCAATGAATTTCACCCTACCCATCCATGCACAGATTCACCACTACAGCGATCTTGAGACTGATTTACTCTACTGGTTTGCCTGTGACCTCTTTGTGCTCAGACTTTGTGGTAAACAAGCAAAACAAATGAGGCATTACCAGTTTTCTGAAATATTTCAGCTATCAGAAAATTATTCCTTATTTTTCTGCACACACACACTTCTTTTTTTTTCTGTAAAACAATGGCCTAGAAGTGGAAACATATTTTTTTGTTCTTTGCTATATAGAGGCAATCACACTCTGCAGAATATCTAGTTTGTTTGTCACATTTTAAAACACAACATCTGTCTTAAGAAATAGGCAGAAAATGTACTGAGAAGTATTAAAATCAGAAATACCTTTGGTATGGTTTACCTCAGAAATGCTTTAACTTCTGCTTTTGTGTGTTTTTAACTCTCTTTGGTAACGTTGTACAAAGCACACCCTGATATCAGTTCAAAGCTCCACCTTGTTCCAAAAGTTCTTCTATTGATTAGATGAAACCTCAGCAAGTTCTTCATCATATTCAGGGTCTGTGGTGCAACATATTGATTTACATATTTCATTACTTCTAAGCCTACAGGTCCTGCTTTATGTTTAGAGGCTAATCTCCAAATAATTTAGATGTTTGCTCCCTGTAATCCTCATTAATATTAGTGAAAATGAGCATATATTTCACATAAACCTCAAAAGCCAGGCAGGTCATTTCTCTGCTTCTATGAAGATGATAGCATGAATACACTAGAACAGTGTCTGGGAATCCAGTGTTTCTCCTATGAGAATGCTGCAAATAACTGATGTTAGTTATTTCTACAACACAGGAACAATGGTTTTGAAAATGCATACACACCATTTCCTACACTATTCTTAACCCTATAAAGCCCCTTTTATAAGCTGTGCTCCACTTACTTCTGCAAAAGGCTTATTGTCAGATCTTGAAATGTCAAGGCAACAGTGAAGTAAACATTTTAGGACATGGTGGTCTTGGGAAGTAAGCTGCAGAACATAACTAAAATATGAATTAGATAAAGGTTAAATTCAAGACTCTGTAGGAAGAAAAAATAAGAATTTAAGTTAGTGTTTGACTACATCAAATATTGTAAACCCCTTTTAAAAGATGTAAATTGGAGAAAAATGGATGCCACATCCATGTGGTAGATTCAGCTAAAGCATTTCAAATTCTTCCCTCTCATTGCACAATCTACAGTGAATTTTGAGGTCGTTATTGAATTGGCTTCAAAGGTGTAACTGCAGCAATTCACTATGAATTCGGTTTCAATGAAAAGTGAATGTGGAACAGGTTTTTTTGTTGGTAGCATGTTTACTTGTAGGTGGCCATAATAATCTTTAGCTGAACTAGAATAGAAGGTTTTTGATTATGATGGGAGGCAAAAATTGATACTTTGTTCTAATTTCACTTTCTTGTTAGTGTCTCCCTTAATACATAGTAATTATATGGTAAATCTTTACCAGCTTTTGAACAAAATTTGTTTTATTCAGTAGGGAGAAAAAAAATTTTACAACTGATAAATTTCAGCAGGTAGAGGCAATTCAGCTACCTCAGTTAGGGCCAAAACTCAAAGGCACTTCCATGCAAGTGGCCGTAAGCAATGGACAGAGCTGCAAGGAGATTTGTCCCCTCTCACTTACGCTGTCCCTGATGAGATTGTGGGAGGTGATACCTAAATGGAAGCAACACTTCTCTGACCATATACAGTCTTGAGTGGGATTACGGCACTGAATATAGATGCAGGGAAAAGATAACAATTGGAGGAATTTTGGGTAGTCACAACAACAGGTGGAAAAAAATGCATCCCCTACTGTTGCTCTTACTCTGGACCATCTGGACGTGCCCCCTTCATTGCTGGGACTATAGTCATGAAAGAAGTCTTATTCAAGGAACAAAAAGATTTAGTCTGGAAGGTAGAATCCACTGAAATGTTCTTTCTAATAAGCTATGAAAACATAGTGGAGAAGAGGAAAAAGGAAAGGGAGAGGATAGCCTGTATCCAGCACAAAGGGCTATATCCTAAGGTGTTTGAATTCAATGTTTTGGTTGGTATTTTATGTGCAGGTGAATATAATAAAAAGAGATGACCCAAGCCTTGACAAAATAATGCGGAATTTCTTGAAGATGGCATATTTATTTATGAGGTCAGGTTAGCATTTGTGTAAAAAAAAAAAAAAAAGAATTCAGGTTTTGTTATCAGCAAGAACGTGCAAGAAGCCAACAGCAAGTGAGGTCTCACATGAAACAGAAACCATGGCATCAGGATTTCCTAAACAGTGACTTTTATTTCCTCAATAGTCAGAGTTTTATTTCTGATAATCTTTTCTTGCCATCTCTATTATATGAATTTCAGTAATAAACTGAGATGTAGATAGTCTTTGAGATGTCAAACAATCAGAACAGATAAGCATCAAAATCCCGACTGTGATTTAACTTCAACTTTCTTGTGTGAAAGTGTCAATAAAACCTCTGACAAGTCAAACAGATAAATCTTCCATTCATTGATTGGTTTGTCCAGAAAGAATGAGAACTAACCTTAAGTGAACATGTATGCTCACAGTAATTCCCTCTGTTAATGTTCTAGTGAACAGCAGCACTAAACAACTTCAATCATCTCATGCTTGGTTAATATCAATAATACTCGTTACAGCACTGAACAAACACAAACTAATTAATCATGACAGTAGCCTAGATGCAGTAGTTAAGCATACGCCCAACCAAGGCCTAAGTGCCCAATGCTTTTATAACAATGGAAGCATGGAAAAACTAGGTCCATTTATGTCACCTATAAGCTCATATTCTTTCTATATTTATTCCAATGTTGGATCTATCAAGCTATTTGGAAGTCACTTGGATAGTGACTTCACTGGGAACAAGACACTACTCTGGAGAGGCCACAATTATATCTGAGTTACACTGATGCAAATGAGATCGCAAACCAGAAAATCTCTCTTCTTAGTCCTGTTCTAGTGCACAACGATCTTTAATACTGTTCAAACAGACAAGGATATTCTACCAGACAGAATATGTGCAGAAACACATTAAAGAAGTACCTCCACTGGAATAAGAGCTCCAGAATAATCGCACAAATGCAGTTCATTTTATTTAATTTTTTCTAACAGTGTCACTAGTCATTTGGATAAGGCAAATTATGAAATAAATTCATGTAAGACTGAAAAGGTCTTTTATACTTTGGGCTTCTTTAAAAGTTGAAATACTTTTGTATAAGTTAAAAATAATTTTAAAGACATAAACTATAAACACTTTGGCAAAGATGTATGGCATATTTTGTAGTCTCTGAACTACACTCTGGTATGACAGAACAAACATATGCAAGAAAAAGGGTTTGTGTGCCAGGAATCTTGTCTGTCTCCCTCCTCCAACTATATCAGTTTCTCTAATGAAATATATATTCCTTTCAGGCATTTCCCCACTTACATCCTTAAATTATCACAGCTATACAGTCATTAATCACTTCATAAAAAAACCATAAACACATGCACACAATACACATTTTGCTTTTAAATGCTTGTTAGATGTTTAATTATCACTTCCTTCATTAACAACAACATTTCTTATAAAGAAAATACCTGTTTTTTGACTTCTTAAGATAAAAAATAAGAAGAAAATATCCCACAACCACAACATTTTTAGGGCTAGATCTGAAGTAAGTAGATATCATATAGCTCAGTGTGACTTTTCTGGTTTTAACTAACTTCCTACATTTGAAAACTGGTCCTTCATTTCTTTTTGTCTTTGACAAAGTGACTGCTTTATATTTGTCAGCAGTTTCAGTATTTACGACCTATCATACTCCTAGATGCACATCTGTAATTTACTAACAGTGCAACTTAAGGATTATGAAACTTCAGGAAGCATCTAGACTATCCACAAAAATATGTAATAAAAACACTACACACAATTACATATAGTTGCCTCAAAGCAAAATACAGATACATTCTATCATCAGGCTACGTCCTGCTATGTTAGCACTGGTACAGAGATAGGAGTGAGAGCTGTGTAAGGACAGGGATATTGTGCATGCACTAAGGAAACACCCTTCTATTGCACCAGCCGCTGGGAAATGAAATGATTAGATCTGTATCAATCAACCAATGTCAAAGAAATAAAATCATGGTAATGGGACTGTTATCACAGGATCAATGCTGCCTGTTTTGAAACATCTTCTGCTTCACCTTGTGGCCTCAGCATTTATGTGGCAGCAAAAAGGCATTATCTGTTCTATTTCAGTGACATTTACTCCTTCTCCTCATCTGTTCAGGCGTCCATTCTCTGATGGCTCCAGTATATCATGCTTTTCATACTCTGGCAGCTATGTACTGGCTACCACTTTAGGCATCTTGGATGCTTTGGATGAGAGGGGCTTTTTCTCTGTTTTCTCAAAACATTATCACAACTGAAATTCTGTTGTTGTAATTAGATGATTGCATTTTCTTGATCCAGTTAGAGGCACCACAAAATCATATTAGCACACTGCCACCTCTGGATCAGGTGCAAAAGCTTCTTGGTACTGAAACACTGAAGTTCCCCAAAGTAAGCTATGAAACATAATTTCAGTAAGTGAAAAAAAGCAATAGTCTAGTTGCAAAAGTAGTTGCTGTAAAGTACAAAGGATCTCAGAACTGTTACTCATTCACAGATTTCACTGCCATCCCAGTTACTTCACAAGGATTTGTAGGTTTGTCCTATGAAAGAAACAAAACCAAAGTATAATTATCACAGGCATGGAACAACTCCAATAAAACAATCAGGGAGTCTACGTGTGGTACTTAGGAAGGATGTAGGAGATATGAGAAAAATTGTGTAGGCCAGCTGAAAACTAGTCTTTTCCTGTAATGGTTAAGGATAATGTAAAGGTTATGTATAGGTTTGGAGGTCCTTAGATTGTTTGGGTTTTTTTTTCCTTGTCAAAACAGAAATAAGGAGCACAGATTTTTTTATTGAATCTTGTTAAACTACAGTGGCACCTTTTTCCAACCTAGTCTCTGAAGCCCCAGAGAAGCCAGATATAAATCTATAGCCATTACTTATAGATACTACTCTTGAAACATAGATTAATATTAAAGCATTAATGTTTGCCAAAGAGTTAACTTGAAAGACAACACAATTCTCAAATATTCAGAATAGTAATTTAACTATAGCATAATGACTGCTTTACTACAGTAACTACTAGTAGTAACACTCATTTTCATTTATACAATTACAGGTGGTTTATAGTGAACACAGATATTTTGTAGACTCTACAATTTTTTCTGACACTGGGAAATTGCTTCTATGATTTTTATTATTTAAATTCAAAAGGCTAAGTCTTTCAAGAAAAAGAAAAAAGAAGGGGAAAGCATAGGAAAATAAAATAAAGGTTGCAATTTACCCAGTGGAAATCTACAACACCAGGTGCAGAAGAGAGACAAACAGCTTTCAGATATTTAGTTCATTTTCTTTGCAAAACCAGGCCTTCAATGAGCACAAAACTCTCCTCCCTCATAAAGGATGACAGCAGCAGCACAGTTGCTGCTCCAAAAAAAAACAAGGCAGGGGCTGGCAGGGGCTGTTGCAGACATCTGAACCACCAGAAACACCTCAAAAGTAACCCTGTTATCACAGAGAAAAGTCCCCTAAATGACAGAATGTTTAGCATTTCAAATTCAATTCGCTAATTATACTAATCAGACAGTTGCCATACGAATACAACTCTAAGAGAGACTATGATATGCAGAATACATATACCAGAACTGGAGTTACCAGCACAGGGGCTTGGTTCGCCCACTGCTTGCATGCCTCATGATACAGCCCGTGCTGATGCAATCCCAACATCACAGAATCATAGAATCACAGAATGGCCTAAGCTGGAAGGGACCTTAGAGATCATTTTATTCCAGCCTCCCTGCCGCCAGGGACGCCACCTCTCGACTAGATCAGGCAACACATGGGGACCAAACGGGAATCAAATATGATGTCAGATAAAGCCAAATCACAGGAGGAAGGATTATGAAATTATATTATACATATCTGCAGCTTGTGTACTGACTGTTTAAGACAAGAAGCCCCAGGTTTCTTTTCTTTTTTCAAGAAATTAATTAATTTTCGGTTATGGACATTATGAATTATATATTAAAAAAACCCAAATACATGTATTGAAGAACACAACAAGTCTATTTAACTTTTCACATAATGATAATAATAAGATATTGATGTGTATCAAAGCATCTGAAGGTGAATAAGTTCAGCTGTGGATAAGAAAGCTAAAATGACAAATTAGGTGTCATATTAAATGGTCATTATCTAGGAAATATGGGGAAAACCACTGATTGATTCCAGAATCTCTGCACTACATAGTAGACTCAACTGATTGTGATGGTGTCTATGAACATACTGGACAATATTTTTGAAGAAGATACACATGACAAGATCATATTATCATTGCAAAACATCAGGATGCCAAGGAAAACATTTGAACACCACTACCAAGAACAGCAGGTGCGCAGTTGTCCTTGTTTAGTGGCCCGCCCAGCCCTAACCTACAGCAGTAATAAAGTGGGCCAGGTATAATGTCTATAGCTCTAGGTTGGAAACAATAACATGTTCGGTGCATCTAACAAAATTGTGGTGTAGTATAAATTTGTTTGGTTTCCAGTTCAAAATTTACAAGTGCTACATAAGCTACACGTTTAAAACAATGCAGTAAGGAAGTGGCAGCCATCTTTTCACCTTTTTCCCACCTCTCTGGGTTAGGCAGACATTCCTGATGGGAGAAAGAAAGTACCTCTTTTCTGAGGGCATGTCCAGCTGGGAGAAACTTCTGGAGAGCAGCTGGGGCAGTCAAGAAGAAGAGGAAGCAAGCAGGGAATCATTCCCAGGCTGCGGCCAAACCAGGACCTCTTTGCAAAATCCAACAAATTCTTTGTATCTAGGCAAAGTTGTCTTGACACGACACCTGATAAATTTGTCTAGGAACAACTTTGTCTTTCTAAACATTCAGAATACTTAGACACTCATCTTGCAAATGTAAATGGATTCATGCCCTTTCATTTCATACTAAAAAGTACAGAAATTCATGTTTAGTTGCAATAAGAGACTTGACAGGCTACTGGTCAGTATTCACTCATTAAAAGATCATGCTTTTTTCATTCATTGAAAGGATTTACATAACCTTAAAAAAATATGTGTGCAGTGGAAGTCAGGAAGGAAAACTGTCACTGGCCCAGGCCACTGGAGCTATGATTTACCCTTGTACTTCTCAATTACCTTCCTCCTTCAAGGAAACATCTGAAGGTAAACATTTAATTTTTGTCCATGTCAGAAAGTATCTACAAACAATGTATAGGAAAAGTGTTTTCGTGGATCTTAAGTACATGCTATTTTTGCTGAGTTTAAAAACTCAGAAATGAACTCAGGAAAAAGTATCACGAGTGGTACATTCTTCTGAATGGTCCAATTATGAATGTTAAAAACCCCCATACACATAAATTCATAGAACAAGATACAGTATGTCCTACAATAAAAACAGACAACTGGCTTGACCTCTTTTATACCAAGACAGTTAGCATAAAGCAAATTTCCATTTAAAAAAAAATGGCTGTGACTGAAGGCTATTATGATCTGTTTGCCCGGTCATCAGGATTTATTTTTTTTTAATCGAATAAACAGGTAGGTGGGGCTACACAGTTTTGTATCTCTTTGTGTATACTAATTTGTCTAATTAAGTCATAACAATAACCTGAGCAACATTGGAAAGAGCGCAGAGTTTGCCAAGACGACACAACAAGCCATCGTGATGTAATGCAAGGCAGAGTACTGTTAGACATTCAAGTCAGGGGGAATGCTGCAACTCTAGCATATCACTTTCATTCCCTCTATCAATCAGTTTAACAAATAGAGCAATGACCTGTTCATGCAGGCATCACTGTTTCCTTCATTAGATAAATGCTTACTTGTTTCAGAGTGTGATGGGGGTTTTTTGTGTGTGTTTGGTTGGCTGGTTTTTTTGCGGGGTGGGGAGAGAGCATCTTTTACTTTTGTGCTTTCCAAACCAAGCCTTTCCAATTCCTATGAACGACATTATCTGGTTCATAAACTATCCGAGAAGATAATATGATGAAGGAAGGAGGAGAGATTTGAAAAATGTTCACACCTGGCTATGAATGTGCACAGGCTTCCAAAAACAAGAGCATTCATATTGCTCCATACACGCTGTAGCTTCACCAACTGCTATTTGAAATAGTACAGCATGATGATAGTACATCTAATAGCACCCATGGGAACTACTGAATTCGATGTTTAATACAAAGTGGCTTGCTGAAAAATGTGATCACTTCCTACTCTTCTTCCAAAAGGAAGAAAAGAAAATTGGAGTCCTTAAGAGCTGTTTCCTCTATAGTGACAGACTGAATACTTATTAGAGCCCATACTACTCTTACAAAAGAAGGAATTTTCAGTGAAATATGTAGATATTCTCACATAATATAGTGCAAACTCATAAGAAGAGGCACTAAATAGGTAGTAAGATGCTTGAGGATATGGGTGCATTTAGAACAAATTAACTACATCTGTACAATTTTTGTTTCTTATCTGCCTGATCAAATCAACTGCTCATTCATCCATTCCCACAAGAGATGTTTTTTAACATTTCAAATCACTAAAGAGCTACATCAAAACTTTTGCATCCAGAAAAGTTTCCACATTAAACATTTTCTTCAAGACACTACACAAAAATCACATGCTCTTTCTCCTGGGAACATAGAAAGTTTTGGGTTTTTTTTAATACTAACAAAATGAACAAACAAACAAAAACCCAGACCAAAACACAATTTAAGTGGTGTGATCTTACAGTCTGGTAGAACTGGATTACATTGAATAAGGTATAAAAGCCTAAAGTAACCAGAATTTCCTAGTTTGCAATCAAGATAGAAAACATGGAGGTTTTTAGCCCTGCAGAAGCACAAGTTCCTGAGCTTTTAACTTTTTCCGCTTTTGTTACATAGTGCTTATTCTTACTAAATATTGAAGAATAATATCTATATTTTCATGTTTCATACTGCTCAGATCAAGAACAACTAAGGCACATGTATTATGAGTCATTAAGATATGAAATACAGTTCAAATTGGATATGAAAAGCAGTAACCTTTTTAATAATCATAATTAAGCCCTAAAAGTTTTGAAGTTATGAAGAGTTTTTGAAACTTAAAAAACTCCAACACTCATACCCAACATAAACTAAGGATTAAGCATGTTTTGAAGTTCACACATGCCAGACTGATTATATGGGTAAAAGGAAAAAGTACATTACACTATTTTCACTGGGAACTTTACCCTGGGAACCATGAGCAAACTAGTACTATATCAAAAACTATCTCAGTCATCCTTAATGCTTAACAATCCTCATTCCTGAAATTTCTTAAACTATATCCCTTTCAAGAGCCTCTGTTTACAGTCATATTAGTGCATCTTCCCATATTTAAATGTATTGCATTATAAAGGTCTAGTAAACATGCAGTTCTTTCAGAGAAGGGGTGTTTACTACCGAGTTTTCATTGCTTTAATACCCAAGCCTCACTGTAACTTATTTCCTAAATAATACCTCATTTTCTGAGAGCACACCTTGATTCTCCTTCCATGTCCTCTGCAGACATGGGTCCACCTGTGTGAAGGCTGAATTCCCAGCATCCTGCTACACCGCTGCCTCCCCCTCCCACATGAGGCAATATTGTTCTAGTATTACTACTTACATTAACATTCATTAGGAGATTTTCACAAGCTCCACAGTCCTTTAAGAGATGACAGCTCAGATGTGCATCCTTCTTGTTTAGCCCTTACAATTTTTCCTAACGGCAATATGAATGTCTATGCATCTTCATTTTAGTCCATATTAAGCATGATTGCAGATTCCATCTTTTAAAATGCTAATCTGCCCTGAACACTTAAATCTCCCTCTGTTTTAACAATGTAATCATACTACATTTCAGGTATATTTTCTAAAAGTTGATAAGTATGAAGGAAACTACTTTTTTCAAAAAATTGACCAAATCATTCTGATAAACTACTCAGAATTATCAGACCTGTGAGTCAGAAAAATATTTGTCACAAATCAGTCGCATCATTTATCAATGCCAAATCAGTCTCAAATAAGATGCACAGTGGTACAAAGGAGGAACAACAAAATATCAAATGTGTCAAAACACAAATAGAGTTCCACGATCTGCTATCCTCAAAAGAAGTAAAATGCTGATAAGCCATGTGTTCCAATATTCAAACATCAGAAGTTTGGTGGTTCTTTTCTTCAGTAGTCAGAAGACTTCCACTTGCCCTACCATACTTCCGCATTTTGTGAACTTCTCCTGTGAGCTACCTGTGACAGTTTCATTTACCAGACGCAGACGAAATACTTCTGTCTCTCAATTCATAGTTCCTGTGCTATGTGATGTTGTCATACTCTCACTTGGTTTAGTTGCCAGAAATCCCGTCTGTGTTGTGGATCATTCTCCTTACTAATTTCACCCAGTTGTGCAGTGCTTTTTTTTCTTTTAATATATTTCTTTTTTATATTTATTTATGGAGGATGGTTCCATTTCAAGGGAGAAAACAACAAAAAAAGACTGAAGCAAAGTACACTTGATGCTTCCATTTCAATAACCCACTTTTCTGAAATCAGTGAAACAAGATAACCTTTTTTTTTTCCTACTTGAATACTGTATGAGTGTTTTTGTTCCCTAGAAAGCATATTCATTTATTCATTCCTCCAGCTTTTTAAGAGTTCTTAATGAATGGGTAAGACAGAAACAGGTGTCTACATGAATACATTGCAAAAATACCACTTCTGGTTGCTGTATAAAGCTATTTCACTTTGCATGTATCCAACCCTTTGGTCTTTATGCAGCTGAAATGTCACAACCAGTTTCACAACAGTAATTTCATCTTGAATTAGACATATAACTTATTTGAAGGACTTGACTTAATTTGTAACTTCTAGTCAGTAATAGGCGATTTCATTTATTGATGTCAAAGAAAAGTAGATAATCTTTTCCCAAACACAGTCCTTCCCACTCCCGTTTCATGAGTTTTACCAGTCTTGCATTCTTGATTTTCAGAGAAGTATCTACAATTATCTAGTGTGATCTGTGATTTATGGTGAAATATTTTTAAAACAAGTTCATCCACTTTTTCATACTATTTCATATTATATCTTCTTGTGGAATAGGCATGGCAGGAGCTTTAACGTCCATGGAAAAGCTTTTTACTACTGATGGTTGGTAGCAATAGCTATTAGTCAGGATATCTTGGCACTTTATAGTGTGCCAAGGATGTTACATAACAGTAAAGGATCTGTTATTCATATCTCTGTCATATATACTTTCTCTCAGACCAAGAGGACAATAACAAATAAAGTACAGTATTAGACTTCTCTTTGCTCTTTGCAGTGGGCTGACCCTAGCTGGACACCAGGTACCCACCAAAGCTGCTCCATCACTCCCCTCCTCAGATGAGCAGGGGAGAAAAAAATATAACAAAAGGCTTGTGGGTCTTGATAAGGACAGGGAGAGATCACTCACCAATTACTGCCACAGGCAAAACAGACTTGACTTGGGCAAATTAGTTTAATGTATTAACAATAAAATGAGAGTAGGCTAAATGAGAAATAAACCCAAATCTTAAAAACACCTTCCCCCACAGGAAGGGGTATGGGAGTTGTAGTCAGTTCATCACACATCTCTGCTGCTCCTTTCTCCGCAGGGGAGGACTCCTCACACTCTT